>NC_084614.1:42264502-42564502 GCF_033978795.1 Nerophis ophidion
ATGTGATGTCAGATGAAACCAAAATTTAGCTATTCGGCCACAGTACCCAGCAATATCTTTGGAGGAGAAAAGGTGGACGGACGTCCCTGCACAATTCTTTGCACTTAAATACTTGTTTGTAGTATTAAATATAGTTGCAGCATTTTAGCATTATGTTCTTTTTCAATTACAGTAAGTGTGTTCATTCCTGCTACTTCATTTTACACACTATGGCATTTTGAAGTCTTTTTTGGGGAGGGGCATATACCACAATAATATTGTACCGTGACCTCAATACAGTGATAATATTGTACCGTGAGATTTTGATGTCATTACATCCCTACTAACAACGCTAGCTTGATTACATTATGATAGCACGTACATATATTCATGAAAACACTTCTACAGACATCACACATGGGACCGTTTATTAAGAATGAAATGTTTTAGTTTTATTAGAAAACTTACAAACGTGGCTTGGAGTGATGAATAAAGAATCATTTTGAGCAGAAACACAATGAACTGTTATGCTTCCGATTCAAGGCGCAAACAGAAAGTACACTTTCAACGCGCAGCGCCTGCAGTGACCAAACTCGTCCAAAAGATGGCGCCACAGCACACACATAACACACCTTTTCAGTGTCTCTATCAGTGTAATATGGAAATAGTTTGTAGAATACAAAACATTATGGTGTTAGCAAATAAAAATCCATAAATTAGTCGCACCGTTTCATAGGACACAAGGTTCAACATTTTGGGAAAAAGTAGCATCTTATAGTCCGGAAAATGCGACAGAGTTGTAGAAATGGTTACAAAGTAAAAATATAAGATCACAAGAGGATGCAATGTTATTGAAGAAAATAGACTTTTGTGAACATATTGCTGCGGAATCAGCCACTTTTGGCTGCAACAATCACAAAAGAGCCTATGAGATCAATGAGAGAATGTATAATAACATTATTCGATATCTTTTATAATTATAATCTTTTATTCAAAGTTATTCAAACCGTTTTGTCAGTAAATCCCAATCTGTGTGTCCAATGTGACTAGATTGTTGCTTATAGCATTAAGAATGAGAATCAACGCTCGTTAGGGCTGCACGATTCTGGAAAATGTGAATCACAATTTATTTTCCCACGCAAAGGCAGGTACCCTTTAAATTCATGAAGTGAGATCTCTTATGCGAGCCAGAAGAAACAGATATTAATTGTGATCTTTTCCCTGGGGTAAACAACACACACACAAACACACACACAAACAAACACACACACACACACACACACACACACACACACACACACACACACACACACACACACACACACACACACACACAAAGAGGTTCTGAAGATTTACTATGTTTTGATTGGCTGCTGGTGACATCATCTGATATTATACACAAACAGGCCTCTTGGTGCTATGACTTCACTGTCAATGATGAAACATGAGGGAGTGGGAGCTGATATGCCTCTGCCATCCTCCTCCGATCCCAGTAAGGAGTTAGTTCATTTGCAATCAATGGCAAGGGAACCACAAACGCATGGCCGTAGACAACCACATATGTACTCCACTAGGAACCCTCCATTTACAGTTTATATAATCCAGTATGTAGACTTTGTGGAGCATAAAAGGAAGTGTGTGATAGTAAAAGTCTATATATTTTTGGAGAATTTCAATTATTGGAGACTTAGCTGCAGAAAGTTTGCAGTTTTTAATGCTTTATTTTAATCCAAGCAGTTTTCTGTTTTGTATTTTGCTTCTTTACATAACCAAAAATAGGGTCAACCATGAACGTAAGCTAAATTACGCAGCGAACTGTAATTAGTACATACTGACACACCTAAAACATAGAATTAGTCCAAATGTTGATTTAACAATTTAATGGCGGAGTACCCCGGAATGGATTGTTTTTAACCTTTGAAAGTCCACTATCTTGTGTATTTAAATAGTGATTATAGTATATGACTAACATGTTCATAGTAGGTTCCATTTATTGTTTTTTACACTCAATAAAGCAGTTCATAGCCATAGTAATTTGCAAATAAAGGTATTATCAAAAAGTATGTCCTCGGTAAATCCAGTGTATCGCTGTAAAATACATCAGCTTATGTAAAATAAATGATAAAATATAAATTTCAAGATTATCATTTACCTTTCTGCATTATCATTTTGTATTAAAATGTGAAATGATTGGCAGATATTTGGAATACATATGTTTAAATTGTGTTGCTCTTTCTGTGCAACACACTTCAGATATGTGAGTGAGGCTTAAAACACTAATGCCGCAGCAAAGAGTGTGAGGCTTGACCTAATTCCACCCTTCTTGCTCCGAAGTATTCCTCATCATTTGAGATTCCAAAGGACCTTTCCCTGAGAGAGGCAGCAATCCGATCCCTGATGTTATAGACGGATTTCTTTTGTTTGAAAGAAAAATTATGTAAATGCTGGGAAAAAAAAGAAATTAAACTTTTTACATTTATGCTACTTATATAGAAACATGCAGGCAACCATTTCATACTTTTGACATTACTTTAAGCACAGGAAATGTAATTGCCATCATGAAACAATGGTTGGGGAAATTGAATTGGGTCGTTATTTCTGTTTTGCAGTTTTCAGTCAAGGTCTGGTAAGATTGGTAGAAGTAGAAGTTGGAAGTTTATTTCAAACAGCTTTAATACGATACACAACATTTTCTCCATATTTTCTTTTTTTTTTTAAACATGTCCAAAAAATGATTCAATTTATTCTTAATAAAACAGGTTCCACATAGTACTCTGTTTACGAAATGATGAAATGGTAAATGGTCTATTTTTATAAAGAGCTGTACTATGCTTGAAACGATACCCAAAGCGCTTCACTTTATACATTACATTCACCGATTCATACACACATTAACACACTGACAGTGGAAGCTGCCATGCACGGCATGAACCCTGACCCATCAGGAGAAAGGTGGATGAAGCGTCTTTCCCAAGGGCACAATGGCTGTGACGTAGGATGGATACAAACCAGGAACCCTCAAGTTACTGGCAGGGCCGCTCTACCATATGAGTCAGGTCGCCCCGAAATATACTGCGGTACGACATAAAAATATATTTCGTACAATATAACACTGCTACTTTTTACCTCACTTGAATTAACTCTACAGTGAGAGCTGGCAGGGCATGGATATCAAAAACGTTGCAAAGACAGAGAACACAATGGAAGCTAAACCAACAAAACATGATACGGAGTTGGTACCAAAATGAGTGAAGGACTCCTTTGTTTGGATTAAAAAAGTCAGACATCGACCAAACAACAGTTGGCTAATCTGTAAAACATGTCGCCAATGAGTCGTTGCTTTAGACTAGAATCTAATCTTTGTATCGTTTGGAGTCGCGATATGAACAACAGTACAGAAACGGTGTTAAAATGTGACAAAGAACTAACGTTACTTTGAAACCACGACATGATGAAAGAAAAACCACAGCAAGCAAGCCTAATAGAATTGTTGTCCAAAGGTAGACTTATGAAAAAAAGGGCTGATACTAACATTACTTCTTATTGTTTTCCAATTGGCGTGTCGTTTTTGAACTGGAAACTACCAGCCAGCGACACGCCTCATGGGTATAACATCCTCAAAAAATATTGCGGCACGGCAGCTGAATACGTAAATACTTAGCATCTAACAATCTGAAGCCTTTCAGTCAGGTTTCAGGCGAAATCACTTTACTGAGACGGCCCTTGCAAAAGTGACTAATGACTAAGGACGCTGATACGTTATCTGTGTTACTGCTACTTGATCTCGTTGCTGCCTTCGATACTGTTGATCATAACATTCTATTAAAACCTATCAAATCATGTGTCGGTATGTCAGACTTAGCTTTTTCTTGTTTTTTATTTATTTGTTTCTATCTCACTGAAAAGATGCACTGTATATCCCATGACAATGTGGCCTTGGAGTATGTTATGTTCAATTGAGTTCCACAAGGTTCGGTTCTTGTCCTGCACTTTTCAGCATATTTATGCTGCAACTAACATCATATACCAATACGGTGTTAGCTTTTGCTGTTATGCTGATGACAACCAACTTTACATGCCCCTAAAGCTGATAGTACTTGGTAAATGTCTTATGGATAATCTAAATGTGTCATTAAATATTCAAGATGGCTGACATCTTCAAGATTGCAGCCATCACTTTTATGACTGTCTGATATGGGTGATCTCGGTGTCAAACCAGAATTATTTTTTATTTCCTTTTTTTTGTGCAGAATTCAAATTTGGAACTTTACAATTGGCTAGAAGCTTCATTCTAACTCAGAAATGGTGACCACAATAATCACACTTGGTGACCACTGGTCACTTACAACAAGATGGCAGCCATATTTCTGAAATTAAATCTATAATTCCAAGTACACTATCATCTATTTTATTGTAATTGAAATGTTACGCAATGAAAAAAAAAAGTGCTTTCATGCAATGGATCACACCCATTATGCATGATGGATTCCAGGTCACCTGAGAGACATGGCTGAACTACCAAGGACACACCCTAACGTAGCTCAGGCATTGAAGCCAGGCCAATTCACTGTCCAGAAGATCAACAATGTGTTCTCCTCTATCGCCTTTGACCAGGCCCATGAGCAGATGAATGCTTGCATTAAAGGAGATGGTGGTGCTGTGGGCCTTACCGACAACCCATCTCCACTATTGCGAGGGATGGTAGCAGGACCAGAAGTTGCACGATCCATACAGGAGTTTGAGATTGATTCCAAGAAATCAGATAACACACGTCACCATGACCAAACAACAAGTGTCCAGGTCTCATTCATCAAAGATGTACAATATTTGGTCAGTGCAATGGAACACTTTGGAAATCCATTTGAAGAGGAAAGCAAGCACCTGATTGTTTTCCACTCAAAGGAACTTGCTGGACCTTCAGCTGCTGAGGTAGTCAGAAAGGTGAAGCAGATATGAGAGCACCAATTTGAAGCTTTCACCAAAGAACGCCTTGTTGAGAGAACAAAGACAGTGGACAACACCATACCAAGAAATAAGCTTCTGGTGTTTGGTACTTCAACCGTGAGGAAAGTATCAAAACCGAAACAGAAAATGGTCTCTCTCAAACAGGACACGAAACTCTTTTCAGGGTTATTCATTGCTTGCCAGACCCGAGATGGAAACATAGAGGAGTTCTTTCGACACGAGAACCAACCATGTCCACCAGCGCTTTCTGATGGGGGAGGTCTCCGACTGGGAGTGAAGAGTGATCTGCTTCCATGCCTGGAACAAGTTCACAGTGCATACTCTGACAGTCCAAAGGTTACCTGCACCATTGTAGATGGGGCAGCCATCATCCAGATGCTGAAACCAAGTTCAGTAAAAACCTTCAATGACTATGCCCATGTGATCTTCATTCCATATCTGACCACAAAGTTTGAAACTGTGTCCAGGCTTGCTCTGGTGTGGGACCGCTACTTGTCTGACTCTCTGAAAGCTGCTACGAGAGCAAAGCGTGGCACTGGAATTCAGAGAAGTGTGGTAGGTGATGCAGCCATTCCCAGGAACTGGCAAAACTTTCTTAGAGTTGACAGCAATAAGACTGAGTTGTTTGCCTTTCTCTCGGAGGCTTTGCTCAGATTATTTGTGCAGGAGGATAAACAGCTTGTCATCACAAGTGACATGGAAGTCCTTAGCAAGCCACCTCTCCCGGATAGGACATCGATTGCTCCTTGCACGCATGAGGAAGCGGATAGTTGCATGTTATTGCATGTAGCCCATGCAGCAAGAAATGGCCACAACAAAATTATGATTCAAACAGTTGATACTGATGTTGTGGTCCTGGCTGTGGCAGTGGCTCAGACTCTACAACCAGAGGATGAGCTTTGGTTGGCTTTCGGTACTGGTAAGAATTTTCGATATTTGGCAGCCCATGAAATTGCAGCAGGGCTCGGGCCCGAGAAAGCATGTGCTCTACCAGTGTTCCATTCATTGACGGGTTGTGTTCTGTGTCAAGCTTTATTGGCCATGGGGAAAAGACTGCATTGTTGTATGGTCTGTGCTTCCAGAACATACACATGCCCCTTTGAAAGTGTCTTCAGCCCCAGATGACATACCACAGGAGGAAATGGCCACAATTGAGAGGTTTGTTATCTTAGTCTATGACCGAACCAGCACATGTACAGAAATCAATACGGCAAGGAGGAAGTTATTTGCAAAGAGGCACAATGTGCAAACAATCCCCCCTACCAAGGCTGCCCTAGAAGAGCATGTTAAGAGAGCTGTATACCAAGGAGGGCACGTGTGGGGTACAGTCCTGGTGTCAACACCAGAACTACCTTCACCGTGCGAATGGGGCTGGTCAAAGTCACCTGAGGGAGACTATGAACCTTTCTGGACATGCCTACCAGATGCAGACCAGTCAAGTTATGAAATTGTCTCATGCAAATGCAAGAAGGGTTGTGTTGGGCAGTGTAAATTCAAAAAATCCCACTTACAGTGCACACCCCTTTGTCTGTGAAGGCGAGTGGGACTAGTCTTCCCTTTGATAGACCCTAGGTTTCCCTTGCTTAAACATGAGTATTTTGAGATAGAACGAAGATTCTTAGAAATTCCAAAGTTCCCAATTCAAATTCTGCATCAAGATAAATGTATAATTAAATATAGAGATCATCCATACCTAACCCGTTGGCAGCCATTTTGAATTTTTAATGAAAATGTTCCACTATCCAAAAGACATTTACCAAGTAGTATGAATGGTAAATAAGTCTGAAATATCATATTAAATCCATTATTCATAAGAAAACAGTTGTTGCTGGCGGACATTTTGAAAAACGGCTGCCATGGGCGCCATGTTGAAAATTCATGATGGCTCCACATCCAAATCTTTTGAGAATGCCTTTGGCTATAAGTGTACCAAATTTCATGCTTTTACCACAAAATGCACAATTCCTTTATATTTTGGAACTAACCTCTTGTACTAGAATATTTGATCATTGCACACTTTGATTCGATTTGATTCTTGGAGGTAACTATTCGATTCAGAATCGGTTCTCGATTCATAATCAATACCTTTTAATATCATTGTGTGCCAGTTCTATTATTAGCTACAGTCCTCCAAATAATAAATAACCAGCTCTGGTACATATCTATAGTACTCAAAAGAAAAAGGGTTTTCTCAAATTAAAATGCTTCCCAAACACTTATTAACGTTAAATACAAACACGGCAACAAGAGAGATAACCCACATTTCTCTATCAACAATATGATTTGCTTGAGTGACTGGACAGGGCAGATTAAAAAATGTCATCGAGTTTTTACTTTTTTGGAATGATTAAGAATGATTACAAATATAGTACCGATTTATTGTAGAAACAAAAAAGGTACCACCTCAGAAAACACTTGCCTCTCCAAGTACCACTATAAAGAAAACAATTAAATTACAGTAGCGTAGTAGGCATACGTATTCATTAAAAACAAGGCAGAGGTTTTAATGAACAAGTATATTTAATTTTTTGGGCCACTGTAATTTTGCATTCAGTTTGAACAGTAATACTTTGTCTGAATATAGAAAAATAAAACATGGTACATACAGTACATAACGAATCATATAAAATTATTTCACATCAATGTTAAATGAAAGTTGCTGAATGAATCTGCAACATCTGTAGTCTCGTCAAGCCGTTTAGCAAAATAATGACTGTTGTTGATGCTCTCAATCAGTGTCTTTTCATCATCGTCAGCAATGTGGTAGTGTCATTTGAAATCGACACCAAGTTTACCTCTCTGGCAGTTTTCTCTCAACACTTAAAAAACCCACTACTACCGACCATGCAGTCTGATAGTTTATATATATATTAATGATGAAATATTAACATTGCAACACATGCCAATACGGCCGGTTTAGTTTACTAAATTGCAATTTTAAATTTCGCGCGAAGTACCCTGTTGAAAACGTCGGGGTATGATGACGCGTACGTGTGACGTCACGGATTGTAGCGGACATTTTGTTCCAGCCCGATCCCAGCTATAAGTCGTCTGCTTTAATCGCATTATTACACAGTATTCTGGATATCTGTGTTGCTGAATCTTTTGCAATTTGTTCAATTAATAATGGAGACGTCAACTAAGAATGATGTAGGTGGGAAGCGCTGTATTGCGGCTGCCTTTAGCAACACAAACACAGCCGGTCTTTCCTTGTTTACATTCCCGAAGGTGAAGCTTCACTATGAAACTGAGCGGTCAAGCGGACATGGTTTTCTACCACATGTCAACCGGCAGGTTTCGGTGAGAAAATCATGGTAATAAGTTGGCTCTTAACGTAGACATGAGCGGAGCTTCCTTCGTTCCTCGTGCTCCTGTCAAAGAGGCAGCTGCGACTCTCTTGCCTCTTCCGACTGGCCGCCCCCGAACGTGGGATGCTTCCACCGTGGAGGAAGGGGAAAAAAAGCTCTGCCCGCCCCGACCGGCTGCCTTCGCCTCGCCTGGTCGAGAAACGTGGCTTCCCTCAGGGACACTGGCGGTCAGCACACCCGTGGCCACACCCCTCTGACTTTCAAGTACGACTATATAATCTCACTAAAACACTAGTAACACAATAAGCAGATAAGGGATTTTCCAGAATTATCGTAGTACATATGTCTAATAACATCTGAATCGCTCCCACTGCCCTTTTTTTTTTTTTTTTTTTAGTCCTTCACACTCACTATCCTCATCCACGAATCTTTCATCCTTGCTCAAATTAATGGGGAAATCGTCGCTTTCTCGGTCTGAATCGCTCTCGCTGCTGGTGGCCATGATTGTAAACAATGTGAGGATGTGAGGAGCTCCACAACCCGTGACGTCACGCGCACATCGTCTGCTACTTCCGGTACAGGCAAGGCTTTTTTATTAGCGACCAAAAGTTGCGAACTTTATGGTCGATGTTCTCTACTAAATCCTTTCAGCAAAAATATGGCAATATCGCGAAATGATCAAGTATAACACATAAAATGGACCTACTATGCCCGTTTAAATAAGAACATCTCATTTCAGTAGGCCTTTAATAAATTAAATTATTTCTTTGGCTAAATAGTGGGGGCCCTAGGGGAGATTTTAGGGTGTTTTAGTTAACTTTTGTCTAAAAGCGTCAAATTTGGCACAGGTGTAGCTCACGGCATACTTAAATGATTTGGCTAAGGCGCACGCGCCCTTGGCCTTTGGGGTCGTCACAATGGCTGATCCAATATGGCCACCACCTGAACACGATTTTGCCTCTATATTTGAACCAGATGAGCTACAAATCCAAACTTGGTGTCTATTTCATTATTTTGGACATTTACAAATATGATGGAAAAATCATCTTTAAGATTGGGTGTGTCTGGACACCTAACTAGCATTGTTCCAAGATGTTGGCGATGTAAAAATTAGGTGTACCTTAACTTTTGATACTTTTGGCAAACTGTTTTAGGTTTTTTTGAGCATCAGAAACATACTGGAATGATCAGATTTATGATCTTTTATTCATTAGAGCACTTTAATTTCCATATTAACAACATAGACATAATCTACCAAAATGTATTGCACATATATTTCAACACTGATAAAATGTAAAGCTACATATATATTTCATTGTAACATTAGTAAAAGTAGAGAAAGTCAGTGTTACCCCCCCCCAACTTTATTTTCATGTAATGCATTTTTCAGTGTAGCTATTATCAGTCAATATGGCCTCCACATCATCTGATAGTAATAGCAGCAGCAGCAGCAGCTTCAATTGGGACTTATGTTGTCTCTGCCAATTACAGTCCAATGACCCCTTACAAACACCCAAAAGCGAAGGACTTTGGTCACTAGAAAAGGATCTCAAAGATTTCATTGAAATTGCAAATGCTGTACACCTCCATGTATAAATGTCGCAAATGGTCCATTGAATGATGGTTCAGGTATCGCATCAACACTTGTATTAAATAAGGCCAAATACCACTAACGCTGCAGAAGCTACTGTAGTAGTTCCCGTGTTAAAAGGGCTGAAAAGCATGAGGATCATGCTGTCCCCTCCTTATTAAGTTCTAAAAAGCTTCGATCAAGTCATCCCCAAACCAGTGGTATTCATTGTGTGATATTTGAACATTTCATATAAACATTAGAAAGGAATCATGCATGTTGCACCAGGTTTTACTCATGACAATGCCCAAGTTCCGTCCAATCTCTTCAGAATAGCAAAACGGCACTTGGAAATATGCAAATTAGGGGTCTATGCACACCCAAAAATAAAAATAAGCATTCCAACACATTTTTAATCGTCAAAACACATGAAATAGACACCAAGTTTGCATTCGTAGCTCATCTGTTTCAAATGTTGGAGACAAAAGCTATTACAAGTGGCGGCCATATTTGATTGGCCACTGTGGCGACCCCAAAGGTCACCGGCACCCTAGCTAAATCATTTAAGTATGCCCTGAGCTAAACCCTAAGGCAGGGGTCGGGAACCTTTTGGCTGAGAGAGCCTCAAAAGCCAAATATTTTAAAATGTATTCCTGTGAGAGCCATATTATATTTTTTAACACTGAATACAACTAAATGCGTGCATTTTTAGAGTATAATAAGTCTCTTATTTTTTTTTAATAACATTGTTATTCTGAAGCTAACCAATAATAAATAAAATACTTCTTAATGCGACTTCTTGAACTAGTAGGGTAGAAAACGGATGGACGGATTAAAATGCATGAGAAGGTTTGTTTTTAACACGTAACATGAATTGATTTACGTGGACCCGGACTTAAACAAGTTGAAAAACTTCTTTGGGTGTTACCATTTAGTGGTCAATTGTACGGAATATCTACTGTACTGTGCAATCTACTAATAAAAGCTTCAATCAATCAAAACTGTGATGACCAGCGGAATTATTCATTACTTATCGTGTTAAGCAATGTCAGCTAAGATTTATCTGAGAGCCAGATGCAGTCCTCAAAAGAGCCATATCTGGCTCGAGAGCCATAGGTTCCCTACCCTTGCCCTAAGGGCCTCCACTAAAAGGTAAAAACAGCTTACCGACTCTGGAGGTTGGCACAATACCCTAGACCTGAATGTGGACTTGGACTGCTTCAGTTCATTACGTTTTTGTAAAAAAAAAAAAAATCCACTGTTTTGTTCTTAAGTGTCATGGGTTTATTTGTAGGATGCCGTTTAAGATGCGATGGCTTCATGAATTCATTGCTCAAAATGTCGCCATATACAGTACAAGAAACTGCAGCCTCTGTCTCTTACCCGCTCCAAATAAATCCCGGTTTAATGTAGTTTTCGTCATATTTCCTCACTGTTTTCTGCCGTTTGCAGTTGCTAGCAGATGTTCTGCGGCTGCTTTTGACATTGTTAGCACCTCGACTCACACATATCTTCCTCATTTCTCGCTCCCTCTTGATCCACATTTTCAATCGAGGATATAAGCCACGACAGTAGTTTTGTCGTACTCGTCATTAATTATTGAACAAACAACCTCCACTTTTTCCTGTCCCAGCCTGTATCTACAAGCGGTGGCTAATCGACTGTGTGTCAGTGAGAACCAAAAGGAATGTGTACATATGCCACTTATGGCTACTCAAAAATCACTTGGAAACTTTTTAAAATTCTGAACTTAATTTTTTTATCTCCTTTCACTTTCATATCTTAGGTTGATAAGATATTTTGAATAGTATTTCATGTTTTTAATATTTTTTCATTTAAATTTTATTGTAATGCACTGGGTCCTATGTTATGTAATTTTCCACATGTATTTTATTTAATGTTTAACAGCTGTTTGGTTTACCGTGGCCTTGAAGGTATCATTGTAACGTGCAGCTTTTCCTCCTAATGTTCGTTTTTGTTTACTTGTGTTCTGCGTGTTGATTGTTGGGAAGCTGTGAAAGGATGGACGTATATTCGAGAATATTCAGTTCCAACGCATGTTGAGTGATAGAAATGACCGAGTAAGATGGTTCTGCTTATTTTGCCATTGACTACGGCCTACAGTAGTCGGACTGTAAGGACTTCCATTGAACGCTGATAAACCTTCGATAACGGCTGGAGTCACATCAGTACAGTGTTTAATTTGTCCCGATTTGTTGGTGACGAATCCCAAGATGCAGAGATGGCAGGTGTGATGCAAGAAAACATGACTTTGATGTTCAAAGTAAATGCAGGAAAACCAGGAACCAGGCAACAGGATGCAAGGAGAACTGTAGACAGCAAATAATCCTCAAACACTGACCACAGGGACGAGGCAGGTATAAATAGTAGCCTGATTGGCAATTGCCACCAGGTGTGCTAGGCTGCCAATCAGGGACAGGTGAGGGAAACAACCGCTCAGGGAGACGTGCAGGAAATGGAACCAAAATAAGAGCGCTGAAAGGAAATAAACACAAACACGGAGGAAAACCCAAACATAAACCAAATTGTCATTGGCAAACCTGACATAATTAAGTGATTTTTTGGCATACCACTAGTGGTACGGGCACCACAGTTTGAGAATCATTGGTTTATGGTGTGTTGTTTTGTTTTCTTGTTGCCCCCTCAATAGTGTTAACCACCAGTTGTTTGACTGTAACGTGCATCTTAGTTGTGGTTTTCATTAACAAATTAGGAAGTGTTGAAATCGTCATGTAAAATCGCCATTGCTAACCCATTGCATGTCAAAAGCAAAGCCAAGGTAAATTATCATCAAGCTAGCACATTTTTGGAAAAGTGTAACCTTACTTAATTTACGTTGGAAAGTTTTTTGGAGTCAATTTCTTTGTCTGCATTTGAAATTGCAACATTACCCAGAGGTAGTTTGGCTCTCAGTGCTGCTGGACTGATCGCCAAGTGCCAAAGTGCAGAGCCGGCAGCCGGACGTGACATCACACGTATTGAAACATGGCAATATTGGATTTTACATAAATCTGTGCACGATAGGACCAGTAGGATTTGGTCAGTGCTAAAAAAGTACCCATCTCTAATTATCATGATGTAACAATAGTATTAAAAGCGTTATTGTCTGCAATATTATATAATTTATATATTGTATCGTCTATATCACGCAACCATTATGACCCCTAGGTTAGATAGTTGACACTTGCGTTAGAGCACTACTCAGGGATTAATTAAATTCACCAAAAGGATAATTGGTCAGAATGTGCAAAGAATTTGTGGGGATTGTAACATACAGCATCATTGAGGGTCTCTTTATATTTCACGCTTAATTCTTGTCTACATTCTGCCAGCAAGATGAAAGAATGATAAAGATGACAAGATTCCATCTTGATAAATGGCATTCAAGTGCTGCTAATCCTTTTTACCCCTTGTCTTCAGCCTGCCTTCTAGCTGGATTTATCGCACTACTCTTTTCTTTGCCAGTCTGGCTTAACTCAACGCTTTGCATACGTTTTTGCTATCAGGCCAAAGCATTCCCTCACACACAGTAGAACTCCCCCTAGACACTTTTCCTAAATTTCTGACTATATTCTGATCTATTTTGCAGACGCTGACTTAGGACTGGGCGATATATCGATATACTCAATATATCGCGGGTTTGTCTCTGTGCGATATAGAAAATGACTAAATCGTGATATTCGAGTATACGTTCTCACGCAGTTGCTTTTAGCTGCTGGCAATACACTACAGGCTCTTCCCACTCTTTGTTGTCTCTCCTTCTCACAGACAGCAAGCTCACCTTCTTACATATGTCACATACGTATAAGCCCTCGTGGAGCATAAAGGTAGCAGCGTGGGTAACGTTAGCTGTGGTGCGAGGGTTAATATGAGATAAAGAAGGTAGGACTTCCCAAGAAACACAGCAGGGGGTCCATCTGGCGGTGTTTTGGCTTCAAGCGGTAATATGTCGAACAGACAACCATCATTTGTCAAGTGTGGGGCAAAAGCGTTGCTACAAATAGGAGCATTACTGCTAATATGTAACATCATTTGAAAAGTCACCTGCTAGAGAATGAAGAGTGCTTACTCCGCATGTCAACATTCGGTGCCACATCAACAAAATGCCGAGGCAACCATTTCCACATTAACTCCGTATGAAAAAAATAGTGAACAACATAAGGAGATAACGTCCGAATAACCTACCGCATAAAGATTTTATTTCCTATTATGCAGCTCATTTTTACTTGACAGTTATTGAAATATCTTGTGTGACATCATGCACAAAAGTGCACTTCATTTGTTTTAAACTATTGTAGTGGCATTCTGTGCAAAAAGTGCACTTTAGTGTTGTTTTGATAAGTCATCTTAGTGACATCGTGCACAAAAGTGCACTCATAGCTTGTTTTAAAATGTCTGACAATCTTGCACTTTACTGTTTTGAAATGAATGTTTGTGCCTCTGCTTGATAACTGTTTAATAAATAAAGTTTTGGTCAATAGCCTTTGTTGTGATTTCCGTCTCTGTATGAAAGTTTAAAATTAGTATATATTAATATAGTATGAAGAAGAATGTTTTAATGTAGACACATAGAATCATCATACTGCTGTGATTGTATGCATCAAGTGTTAATTCAAGGCTAAGGCAAAATATCGAGATACATATGTTTTGTATCGTGAAATGGCCTAGAAATATCGAGATATTAAAAAAAGGCCATATTGCCCAGCCCTACGCTGACTTCTTTGACAAAACAAATGAGGATATTTGTCTTTTTTTTATTTTAAATTAACACCTACCTTGTCAAAATGGGAGACAAATCATAGACTGCAATCATTGACTTTTAAAGGCCTACTGAAACCCACTACTACCGACCACACAGTCTGATAGTTTATATATCAATGATGAAATATTAACATTGCAACACATGCTAATACGGCCTTTTTAGTTTACTAAATTGCAATTTTAAATTTCCCGGGGAGTTTGTTGTTGAAAACGTCGCGGAATGATGAAGTGTGCGCGTGACGCCACGGACTGTTAGGAAATATTATCTCCGCACCAGTTACGGCTAAAAGTCGTCTCTTTTCTTTGCATAATTACACAGTAATTTGGACATCTGTGTTGCTGAATCTTTTGCAATGTGTTCAATTAATAATGGAGACATAAAGAACGATGCTGTTGGTGGAAAGCGGCGGATTGCAGCTGTCTTTAGCACTGAGACACAGCCGGTGTTTCTTTGTTTTTAACACAGAGCGGTCAAGCGAACATGTTTCTCTACGTCAACCAGCATGTTTTTGGATGGGAAAATTGTGATCTATATCTTACCGGAGACATCATTGGATTACTCGTCCTCCTGCAATAGATGTTTAAAAGGCAGTTGTGAGCTTCTCTCTGAGACACTGCGTGTTCACCGCAGCCATCCGACCTCGAGGTATTTCATTACAATCTCACTAAAACACTCTTAAAACAATAAGCAGATAAGGGATCTTCCAGAATTATCCAAGTAAATGTGTGTTATTACATCTGAAACGCTCACACTGCCGCCGCAGTGTGAGCGTTTTTTTTTCTAGTCCTTCGCTATCAATATCAGCCACAAATCTTTCATCCTCGCTCATATTAATGGAGAAATTGTCGTTTTCTCAGTCCGAATAGCTCTTGCTGCTGGGGGCTCCCATTAAAAACAATGTGAGGACGTGAGGAGCCCTCACCCTTGTGACGTCATCGTTTACGACTTCCGGTAAAGACGAGGCTTTTTTTATCAGCACCAAAAGTTGTGAACTTTATCGTCGATGTTCTCTACTAAATCCTTTCAGCAAAAACATGGACATATCGCGAAATGATCAAGTATTACACATAGAATGGACCTGCTATACCCGTTTGAATAAGAAAATCAAATTTCAGTAGGCCTTTAATATATATATTTTTTCTGACAATTGTATTTTGTGGGGCTGCCTCATGCCACTAACAACACCTTACTTGCCCCCAAGAAGTTCAAATTGATTACACTTTAATTTTATTTTTTTCCATACAACTCCAGATTACAACAGAGGTATTTTAAAGCTTGGGTACTTGAATCTTGTGTCACCAGACAGAATTCAAACAGTAAATCCCACCCCCCACTTGGTGCACCTCCCAGTCTCCTCCTCTCTGGAAGTGCATGTAATCGCATGTTTTTTTACTCCAACTATGAAATACTAATTTATGCTTCTAAGCTGTGGTATCACCATATATTATGCAAAGATTGAGCAAAAATCTAAACGCAAAAACACTTTTACATCACATAAGAATAGTATATTATACAAGTGGTGTGCAGTTATGTGTAACAGTGTTAGTTATAGAGTGATGAAGCCGTTTGTCCTACACCACAAACAATGCTGAGTTGAGTTTGACTTAAATTTGAGTTTATTTGGAACATGCATGCGTACAGCATGATACATCACAATTTCCAGTTTCTCTATTCAACATATCAATGTCTCTGCTTATAATACACGGAACAGCAATCGTGTGACTCTCAGTGACACACGTCGCCACGCAAAAGGATAGACATAAAATATAGGAAAATGGAACATTAGATTACCTGTCTTGAAGATTTGCTTTACTGAAAACAGGTTTTCACCGTGGACACGCTTCACTATATATTGCGTCAGCCAATGAGGAGGCTCCTTCGTGGGCTCTGCTCACCCTTCTTATTCTAAATCCTGTGGTCGGATCCTGGGGTTGACCACCACGAAGACAAAATATTTTGTCTTCTGGGGTTTTATGTACTAAAATAATTAATTATAAGTCACTGACAGCACGTAGGCATACGATTTTTTCAAAAATTATGACTGTTACGATATACTGTTTCACGCTAATATGATTTTTTTTTTTTCAGTTAAAGAATATAACTGAAAGTACCCCAGCTTTAGGGGTACTTTCATATACCCAGTAGTACAGTACCGGGTAATACAAGATTGATTGGTTCTGTGACGCAGCTCATACCTCGAAAATCATTTGCGTGTCATGATCCGGCAGCTCTGCAGCCACCTGTTTGATTTTTGGTGCAGTGCCTGGTTTCTTGGTCACAGGGCGGAGCCACCTTCACACACACCTCATTCCCAATTTCCCTCTGACTTCTAAAGCTCTCAAGTCCATTCTCTTGGCGCCAGTAGATTCCTGAAGTTTCTCCCTTCCAGTCTTGTTCATAGCCCCTGCTTTGGCTCCACTCACGCTTCTCTTTCCTGTGGCTCTGTCCCAGCACTACAGTGTATTGTTAATTGTTTCCTCTCCACACCTTTTTTGTGTGCGATTTGTGTTTTTCCACACCTTTTGTGTGCTTGTTAGTTATTTTTCTCACTCCATTTTGAGTGCGCTTTTTGTTATTATTCTTATTATTTCTTCTCTGTGTTTGGGTCCTACTCTGACAAAGCCAATTGTGACATTGAAAACTGTTATCCAATGACAATTTTAATCAATTTATTCGGTGCTTGGTCCCTCTAAAACGCCACATTGTAATGTGTAAAATGCCTTTTAAAAAGTATCTTGTACAAACAACTACAGTAGTTTTATGAGTCATGTAATAATAGTTTACATTATTTACCTTGGAGAGTAGACTTCTTCTTCCAGGTGCTTGTCCATCAAACACACCATCAGCAGCATCTCCATTTTTTCATGGATAAATGTCCGCTGTTTAGAAATTATTTTAATGTTTTTGGCTGCCGTTCATGGTACTGCTCCACATAGTCTGCTACACAGTCATGTTTTTGAAGATATCTTTCCGTAATTCAATAACTTTCATTGTCTCTTCTTCTTGTCAGCACTTTTTTCCTTACCATGTTTGGAAAACACACGTTATGTCAATGTCTAACTACGAGCTATTGCTAGCAAGTAAAACCAGATTTTTTGGTCTGGTCTTAGAGGATTGAATGTGACGTTTTCTATGACAACTTGCTTTAGGGAGGCTCGAAAGACAAATGTTGCTTGCAACCTAAAGCATAACAATTAGCCAAAAGACATCTTGTATCGTATGGCAATCTGAGGCTCTCACACTGCGGTACCATTGCAAATACATTAGTATTTTATTAAACAGACGAAATGTCACGATACAATACAGTATTGCAATATTTTGCGATATTCAATATAGTTCATTGATAAACTTAAAATGTATCTTAAAATACAAATTGTACATCTTGCCATTTGCAAAGATTTGAAATTTTATCTCAAAGAACGTCCCTAGTTTTAAGATCCATATACTTATTTGTAGTAATTCACTAATCTTAATTTTAGCATGAATCTTTTTTTTATTTATTTTAGTTTAAAAAATTCAACATTGAGAAAAATATCAATTCAAATAAGATATTTAGTTTTTTCCCACATTAAAAATGTTGTTCTAAGTTTCTGCATCATCACAGGGATGCCTAATTTAAGAATAGCAAGTTGATAATGCTTGTTTTGAGAATAAAATACTTATTTCAATCTTAAAAGTCTTGTAATTTCGAGATATACAAATCTTAATTTAGGATGTTTTATCAAGTAAAATTATTCGTACATGCAGCTAGTTAATTTCACCAGGTTTGAGTACATTTTTCCTAAGGAATATATTTTAATTGATTTGTATTTCATTGAGGGAAAAAAGTATTTGATCCCCTAGTGTGCATTGGGATTTCTGGCTTTCACAGAGCAGTTAGACACTCCCAATCAACTTGGGAATTGAAGACTGAATTGAAGACACCTGTTCTAACTAATCACCTGTATAAAAGACACCTGATCAGAGACTCAAACAGATTCCAAGCTCTCCAACATGGGTAAGACAAAATAACTCTCTCAGGACCTCAGAGACAGGATTGTTGACCTGCACAAATCTGGAATGGGCTACAAAAACATTAGCAAGATGCTGGGAATCAAAGTAACAACCACTGGTGCAACTGTTAGAAAATGTAAAAAGTATAACATGACCATCAACAGACCTCGATCTGGTGCTGCACAGAAGATTTCACCTCATGGGGTTGCAATGATCATGAGAACTGTGAGAAATCGTCCTGCAACCACTCAGCAGGAGTTAGTGAATGACCTCAAGGCAGCTGGGACCACAGTCACCAGGAAAACAGTTGGCAACACTTTGCGATGGAATGGGTTAAAAGCCTGCATTGCCCGAAAGGTACCCCTGCTTAAGAAGGCACATGTGGAGGCCCGCCTAAAGTATGCCAATGATCACCTCAAAGATGCACGAAGTGATTGGGAGAAGGTTCTATGGTCAGACGAGACCAAAATTGAACTATTTGGCCTAAACTCTACACGTCGTGTGTGGAGAAAGAAAAATGCTGCCTATGACCCAAACAACACTGTGCCCCCAATCAAGCATGGAGGTGGAAGCATTATGTTTTGGGGGTGTTTCTCTGCCAAGGGCACAGGGCTACTACACCGCATCAGTGGGAAGATGGATGGAGACATGTACCGTGCAGTCTTGAGGGACAACCTCCTCCCCTCTGCCAGGAAGCTGAAAATGGGCCGTGGTTGGGTCTTCCAACATGACAACGATCCAAAGCATACAGCAAAGGCAACAAAGGAGTGGCTCAAGAAGAATCATATTAAGGTCATGGAGTGGCCCAGCCAGTCTCCGGACCTCAATCCTATTGAAAATCTATGGAGGGAGCTGAAGGTCCGAGTTGCCAAGCGACAGCCCACCAACCTGAATGATTTCGAGAGGTTCTGCAAAGAGCAGTGGGCCAAAATTCCACCTGGTATGTGTGCTAACCTTGTGGTTAACTACCACAAACGTCTGACCGCTGTGCTTGCAAACAAAGGCTTTGCCACCAAGTATTAACTGCTTTTGTCTAGAGGGATCAGATACTTATTTCCCTCAATGAAATACAAATGAATTAAAATATATTCTTGAAAGTTATTTTCTGGATTTTTGTTTTGATATTCTGTCCCTCCATGTTAGAATACATCTACCATTAAAAGTATAGAATGATCATGTCTTTATTAGTGGGCAAACCAACAAATTCAGCAAGGGATCAAATACTTTTTACTCTCACTATATATATATATATATATATATATATATATATATATATATATATATATATATATATATATATATATATATATATATATATATATAAATGTGTATATGTATGTGTCTACAGTATATATAAATATAATTTAAGCTATCCATTTATTGCAATTGTACAGAAAAAAAGGATCAGATTTCTTGACACTGACTTTTGTTTTAATTAAGACATTAAAAATCGATATTATATCATTAAAAAATTATTGTTGTATATTCCTGTATCATATTATTTCCCCCCTTTACTAAATATCCTTATTTTATTTACATGATAGCAAGTAATTTCGGCCTCCAGAGAGTCACGTTTGCCAACCATCATCTGCATGCGGAGGAGGGATTGCGTTCATTAATAAGTCTTCACTTTGACTTACTGGATTCATTTAAAGTCTTCTCTTGCTTTCTATTAGGCTCAAATGTAATTGTGAAGAAGCGATTGCAATGCAGCCTGCTGAGCTCTGCATGGCTGTGTTCGTATCGGTGTATCGATTATCAGTCCATTTGCAAATGTAGCTGTAGAGGAGCGACCAAGCTGTGTCTGATTCTTTTTTGCATGGAAGGAAAAAAATAGTTGTCCTTGCTGTTGCTCCAGGTGCCCACGGAGTAAGAGAGGAACCCAAGTTTGTGACGGCGCGTGCTGGAGAGAACGTCATCCTGGGATGCGATGTGTCCCATCCCTTGAACGGCCAGCCCTACGTGGTGGAGTGGTTCAAGTATGGAATCCCAATCCCATTCTTCATCAACTTTCGGTTTTACCCTCCTCATGTGGATCCGGAGTATGCTGGTAAGATATTTGCTCTAATGTATAATCTAATTTAGTCTTTTTTGATTTAAACCTATTATCCCTGATAATAGGGCTATAACATTGGGTCATTGTGACAGTGCGGTTAATTTTGGGTACAGCAAGGAAACAATATGAGAAACATTGAACTGCAAATTGTGTAAACAGCTTTAATGTTTTTTTTTACTCTGAAACATTCTCTATGTTCCAAAAAAATAAAAATATCAAGTAAAATAACAGACTTTTATAAAATTCTGAATTGAAATGTGAATGTTTTTAAATTTCCAATTACATTCATTGAATTGGAATTAATATACCGTATTTTTCGGACTATAAGTCTCAGTTTTTTCATAGTTTGGTCGGGGGTGCGACATATACTCCGGAGCGACTTATGTGTGAAATTATTAACACATTACCATAAAAATAATAAATAATATTATTTATCTCATTCGCGGAAGAGACAAAGAAAATGTCAGCAATCGTCACACGCACGTCAACCAGTAACAATTCGGCGGGGGAGGGTCATGGCAGAAGTGCATTGTGGGTCATGGGATGCTAACTGTTATATGCTATATGCTACTGCCACAGCTATTAAAATGGATCATTTCAACGTTGGCGGTAACTTATAAAAACTGAGAAGGGCTGAACAAAAATGGCATCGAAAAGGAAATCATGTACTGCAGATTACAAGCTGGAGGTAGTGAAATATGCAGCAGAAAACGACAATCAATCAATGAATCAATGTTTATTTATATAGCCCCAAATCACAAATGTCTCAAAGGACTGCACAAATCATTACGACTACAACATCCTCGGAAGAACCCACAAAAGGGCAAGGAAAACTCACACCCAGTGGGCAGGGAGAATTCACATCCAGTGGGACGCCAGTGACAATGCTGACTATGAGAAACCTTTGAGAGGACCTCAGATGTGGGCAACCCCCCCCTCTAGGGGACCGAAAGCAATGGATGTCGAGCATGATACTGTGAAAGTTCAATCCATAGTGGCTCCAACACAGCCGCGAGAGTTCAGTTCAAGCGGATCCAAGACAGCAGCGAGAGTCCCGTCCACAGGAGACCATCTCAAGCGGAGGCGGATCAGCAGCGTAGAGATGTCCCCAACCGATACAGGCGAGCGGTCCATCGTGGGTCCCGACGAGTGGTCCATCCTGGGTCTCGACTCTGGACAGCCAGTACTTCATCCATGGTCATCGGACCGGACCCCCTCCACAAGGGGAAGACGAAGCGGCGCATACCTTTGGAGTTGGCAGAGTTGTTTAGAAGCAACATCGAGGAAGAAAATTTCATGGAGTTTATCAATTAGGAGTGACAGATTGTTTGGTAAACGTATAGAATGTTCTATACGTTATAGTTATTTGAATGACGCTTACTATAATATGTTACGTTAACATACCAGGCACGTTCTCCGTTGGTTATTTATGCGTCATATATCGTACACTCTTTCAGCCTGTTGTTCACTATTCTTTATTTATTTTAAATTGCCTTTCAAATGTCTATTCTTGGTGTTGGATTTTATCAAATAAATTTCCCCCAAAAATGCGACTTATACTCCAGTGCGACGTATGTTTTTTTCCTTCTTTATTATGCATTTTCGTCTGGTGCGATGTATACTCCGCAGCAACTTATAATGCGAAAAATATGGTAGACGGACAGTAGCGTGGGAGTTTCAATTTGAATTGAAATAAAATGGGGTATAACAATTGATCGATATATCGATAGATCGATTTATATTTCTACATTTCAAGTTTATTGATCTGTTCTCGGCAAGTTTTCCCTCCGGGAGATAGGTATCGATCCAATATAATTTTAAAAGGGAATCGCTTGTATTTGGGATCTGCATAAATCCTAAAAAATGTGTGCGTGTCCGCCTTTGTAGTCGATCAGCTTCTTTTTTTTCTCTATCTTTTTGTCATGAGACATTCATCCTTCACTGTTGCCATTTCGAATATAAAGTAATGTACATTTCTTACTTATATTTGTCAGTAAACTCACCATGAAAGAGCTAAAACATACCAATAGAGTGAGTTTACATTATTCACCCAAGTTATTAAATTATTACAGAGTTCCCTTCGGACGGGTTTTCACGGGACACATTTCCGGCCTTGTTGTTCTTTCCGGATGAGGAGATGCTGCTCCGTTATAAGTTTAAGTAAAGTCTGAATGTCATTAAAACAGTTAGCTCCATCTTTTGACACTTCTTCCACTCCCGTCCTTGCACGCTACACCGCTACAACAAAGATGACGGAGAAAAGACGCCGTCGAAGGCGAGCCACGTACATAAGACCGCCCTCAAAACGACGCATCCGGAAGCGACTGTCAGAAAGCGGCTTGAAAACGATCGTAAAACGTAATCTGTGCAACATTTTGACCAAAAAAACACCATTAAATGTTATGTAAACCACAAGGAAGTGTTTTCAATTTAGAAAAACAATTATTAAAATATGACTCCTTTAATGCGCTTATTATCTGGTGCGCCTTATATATGAAAAAAGATCGAGCATAGACCATTCTTCGGCAGTGCCCCTTATAATCCGGTGCGCTCTATGGTCCGGAAAATACGGTACATTTTGTTTAAAATGAGCATATATTAATGCAGTATGAACAAGAATATTTTAATATAGACATACAGAATAATCATACTGCTGTGATTATATGCGTCAAATGTTAATTCAAAGCTAAGGCAAAATATCGAGATATATATCGTGTATTGCGATATGGCCTAAAAATATCGAGGTATTAAAAAAAGGCCATATCGCCCAGCCCTATTTGAAAGCCATCATTCTTTCATGGTCAATGTACTTCTCTATCTTTGTACAAAATTGCTCTAACAATAGTACCATGCACTGCAGAGGATTTTTCCTTCTGTTGTCATTCAGAGCGGATATGGAAAGTCATACAAATTTAGTCCCGACCAGTCACAAGCGGATTGAGGGGAGTAAGGGGATTAATAGGGCCCAGCTTGTATTTGATAATGCTGAGGTTTGGAGATGCCATACACTCCCTGAAATCCTTTGTTTAACCCTTATTGCCAAACACCATCTGCTATGATCCAGTTGCCAGCTTGCCCAGAGCAAAAAGCATGTTCCATCGACCCCAGCACTCATCCAGTCAAAAGTTAATATCTGTGTTGAATCACCTCGTGCTGTCAGTTGTCACACATTGGCCCCTCCCTACTTCTCACTGGAAGTAATGAACTGTCATTGCCTATCAGTGTGTTACAAAAATGGAGTGATGCACTTATGGAGAGATGAACCTCTCAGCCACACTGAGGCTGACAGGTTTCACTGTATATTTAATTTTTTTGTTAAGTTTTTAGATATCACATTTAGCAGTAGTTTCTCTAATTCTGTGCCGAGTAAAGTTGCACAGAAAAGTATTTGTACACCTACAGTGCAGCTGGAAAGTACCAGTGTTTCACTCCCACATTTTTAAACCTGATCAACGTTTGAAAAAAAAAAAAGTTCCAATGATTGTCACACACACTAGTTGCGGGGAAATTATCCTCTGCATTTGACCCATCCCCATGTTCCACCCCCTGGGAGGTGAGGGGAGCAGTGGTCAGCAGTGGTGGCCGCGCCGGGTAATCTTTTGATGATTTAACCCCCAATTTCAACCCTGATGCTGAGTGTCAAGCACTGAGGTAATTGGTCCTATCTGTAGTCTTCGGTATGACCCGGCCGGGGTTTGAACTCCCTACCGACTGATCTCAGGGTGGACACGCTCAATCAATCAATCAATCAATGTTTATTTATATAGCCCTAAATCACAAATGTCTCAAAGGACTGTACAAAACACTACGACTACGACATCCTCGGAAGAACCCACAAAAGGGCAAGGAAAACAGGCCGCCTTATAGTCATATAGTCAGTTTTATTGACTATATGATTTGAAAAAAGGAACCTCATATTCCACTAAGTTTAGACTAAAGCTTCCACTAACAATTATTTTTGACAATTTTCTGAAGAGTTGAATGATTCAAACAACTATTATTTATAGCATAACATAACATAATAATACAATATTACAATTATTTTATTGGCTCTGCCTAACAATGAATTTGGCTAAAAGCAGACTGGCATGCAGTTTGCTGCTTTTGTAACTTACACTTACACATATTTTTGCATATGTATGAATTATTATAATGTGAACGTGAATGTGACCTCATCACATAATTTTTATTGATATAAGTAATTAAAAGGCTAAATAAACATTATACATATGTTTAAAGAAAAAGATTTGTTTATTATTATTATGCATGCGAGCTGTGAGTATTCAGCTAATACCGGTCAAATGTTGGTCGGTGCTGGCTTGCTAGTCATCGTGAAGGAACCGCAATCTTTTCAAAGACTATTCAGAGTCACCAGGGACGAACAGCTGATGATGGAGCAAAAGCGTACAACAGTTAAGCACACAGAGTTTGCTTGTGAATCGGAATTAAGTCAAGGAAATTTAAACGACAGACAGGCTCAGAAAGTATATACAATCACAAAGTATGTGCACCACTTTTTTTTTTAACCCCTTCTTAACCGTGAATGTACATTGAAAATACACGCAACCATAACTTAAAATGCCGGACATTCGAGGCATTTAAGAAACTCCACCTGGACAGCTCCGCAAAGAGGACATATCCCGTGAAAAGAGGAGGTGTGGTCAGTCTACCCTAGCCCAGTCGTTGCTAGCATGCCGTGTGTTGTTGTTTTTTTGATTGATTGAAACTTTTATTAGTAGATTGCACAGTACAGTACATATTCCATACAACACCCGAATACGTTTTTCAACTTGATTAAGTCGGGGTCCACGTAAATCAATTCATGGTGCCTCTGTGTGCATTGTTTACACAATGTGCGGTGCGCTGCTTAATATGTCGTGTCGTTCGGTACACCTCCGAACCGAACCGAAACCCCTGTACCGAAACAGTTCAATACAAATACACGTACCGTTACACCCCTAGTAAATGTGGAGCTAGTGTTAAAGCGCTTTGAGTACCTTGAAGGTAGAAAAGCGCTGTACAAGTACAACACATTTATTTATTATTTATTTATTATAACCAGTGGATTTTACGTGAATTGGACCAACAGGATTCGGTCGCTGCCAAAAAGGTACCAGATTTGCTACCCATCCCCAACCTTGAGCTGGTAAATTAAGAATAATCCTCATTCCTCAGATAAAACATGCTTTTAGCAACCTTGTTGGGTTTTGTGCTGCGTTCCATTTGTCAAGAGCCATATAGTAACAAGTTGGTAGCGTGTGGGTTTTTTAGGTTGACCAAGGTTGGTGCCACAACCTTCTACTATACAGGTGAATGTATGATTTATGATTTAGCATTAACTTTTACTCACTTAAAGGTAATGCAGCAACAGCAGAAGCGGCTAAAGCTCATTCTTCTTTATTTTATGACAGGTCTTAACCAGTGTTATGAGCAAGTCAAGCTAGGAGCAGTGTGACCAAGGTGATGTGTCACTACGCCAGAAAAGTTTGCTAGTGCTCTTATAATAACAATGTTGCTATAGCTTGGTTAATATGTAGGTCACGGCTTATAAATGAAGCATTGTTGGTAGGATATTGGGATATTCACAGTGTGCTTCGGGACAGTGCTCTCGAGCACATTTGGATCCAGAATGTATCAGTATTTGCTTTATTCATTTACCCCATTAGACCTCTTCCAAACATGGCACCTATCAAGCCAAAGTGTCTAAATCTATGTCTCAACAGTCCAGAGAATATTGTTTCTCATTGTCTAAGAGTCTTTCAAATGCGTTTTGGCAAACTCCAGGCAGAAATTCTGTAAATTTCAAAGTGAACTTCCAGCATAGTCACTCCATAGTAACATACAACCGCCAGACAATTTTAGATGTAAATAAATCAAACAGTTTTATACAAAAAGATGCGTATACGCTAGACCTCATCGGTACTGCGGCAATAGAATAGAACAGAATAGAATAGAAAGTACTTTATTGATCCCTGGGGGAAATTCAGCACCACAGTTCGCTCACAGTAGACAATAATAATAATAAATAATATATAACATATATATATATATATATGTATATATATATATATATATACATATATATATATATATATAATATATGAATAGTATAAATATATTCTACATATATTCTACATTTAAGTGCAGTAGAGGAACATTTGCATTATACAGTCTGATGGTTGTCGGTATGAAGGACCTCCTTTGTCGTTCCGTGTTGCATTTAGGGAGTCTGAGCCTTCCACTGAATGTGCTCATTCTCTCCGCAAGGTCCGAGTGTAGTGGGTGGGAGGTGTTGTCCATAATGGTTAGGAGTTTTGCTAGACTTATCCTCTCTGACACCACCGCCAGAGAGTCCAGCTCCACTCCCACCACGCTACTGGCCTTCTCTACCAGCTTGTCCAGTCCGTTTGCGTCCCTCACTCTTAGCCCGCTGCCCCACAGCGTACAAGAAAGTGCCCGCCACCACCAACTCGTAGAACATCTTCAACATCTTTGTACAGACGTTGAAGGATCCTAGCCTCCGGAGGAAGTAGAGGCGGCTCGGTCCCTTCTTGTAGAGGGCCTCAGCGTGTTTTGACCCAGTCAGCTTGTTGTCCATGTGTACACCGAGGTATTTATAGTCCTCTACCATGTCCACATCTACCCACCTGGGTCGCTGAAGTACTCCTCCTCCTTCCCAGGTCCACAACCAGCTCCTTGGTCTTCGTCACATTAAACTGGAGGTGGTTCTTTCCACACCATGTGACAAAGTCCTCCACCAGTGTCCTGTATTCCTCGTCATCACCATCCTCAATACACCCCACTATCGCAGAGTCATCAGAAAAATTCTGAAGGTGGCAGGACTCTGACTGATAGTGGAAATCAGTGGTGTAAATGGTGAAGAGGAAGGGGGAAGAGGACTGTGCCCTGCGTGGCCCCGATGTTGCTAACCAGCCTGTCAGACACAAAGTCCTGCAGTCGAACGTACCGTGGTGTGTCAGTCAGGTAATCTATAACCCAGGACACCAAGGGGGACTCCATCTGCATCTTCTCCAACTTCACACCCAGTAGCCCAGTTTCGAAAGCACTGGAGAAGTAAAAAAACATGACCCTCACACTGCTCGCAGGCTTGTCCAGTTGGGCGTGGGCTCTGTTCAGCAGGTAGATGACTGCGTCCTCCACTCCCAGTCGGAGCTGGTAGGCGAATTGGAGTGGGTCCAGGTGGGACTTGACTGTAGGGCGGAGTTGTTCCAGGACCAACCTCTCCATGGTCTTCATGATGTGGGAAGTTAGAGCCTCCGGCCTGTAGTCTTTCGACGTGCTGGGGCGCGTGCACTTGGGGATGGGGACCACACATGAGGTTTTCCACAGTGTGGGGACTTTCTGCAGCCTAAGGCTGATGTTGAAGATGTGCTGGAGCACACCACCCAGCTGTGGGGCGCAGGCTTTGAGCACCCTGGGGCTCACACCGTCAGGACCCGCGGTCTTGCCTGTGTGTAATTTATTTAACTGTGCATTCACCTGTTCTGCAGACAGACACACTGGGGGGGTCTCAGGTGGTTGGGGGAGGGCAGGGTCATCCTTCTGAGGGTGAGGTGTTAGGTGGGGTGAGGTAGTCATTGGAGTTGGGGGGCTGTGAGGAGAGGAGGGGGGGTGGATTGTTTCGCTGATGTTGTCGGTGGGCCCGCTGGCATTTTTTTTAGGGTGTGGGGGGGCAGGAGCTTGTCGGAGCCAATACTACGCTGGCTACATCCAGCGGCCTGTGAAGCAGCAGAGCCAAGTACCAGCGGGGGCCGTCGACGGAGGAGACGTAAACGGTGTGATCGGAAGCAAAAACGGGGATGCCGAGCGGGGATAAAAAAAAAAAAGCTAAAAGATAATCCTCACAGAAACCCGCTTCCTTCCATCTTGCTTTCAAATGTCCGCTTCCTGGAGAACAAACTGGACCACCTGAAGCTCTATTTAAATGCAAGTCGGGAGAAGAGGGACTGCTATGCCATATTTCTCACAGAAACGTGGCTGAATGAGTTACAGCTCATCTTATTCTATTCTGTGTTGTATGTGTTTTATGTTGCATGATTGGACCAAGAAAAATTCCTAGTTTGTGAACCCATTCTCAAGCAATAGAAATAAAAACTATTCTGATTCTGAATTCTGATTCTGAAACCATCCGTTCCGGACGAAGTAGTTAGCATCAAGGGGTTAACTATGTTTCTGTCGGACAGGAGCAGCACTCTCACTGGTAAATCCCGAGGCGGTGCTGTTTGCATATGGTGCAACAATGGGAAGATAGTCTCATGTCACTGCCCTCCCGATGTAGAACTATTAACTATAAAATGAAGACCATTTTATATGCCCCAGGAATTCAGTGCTATAATCTTTACAGCAGTGTACATTCCTCCTAGTGCTAACATCAAACAAGCCTTGAATGCTTTGTACTGCTCCATCAATGAACTGCAATCTACACTTCCAGAGAGAGTTTTAATGGTGGCAGGGGACTTTAATCAACCGAACATGAAAACTGTGTTCCCCCATTTCCATCAATATGTGAATTTTGCAATCAGGGGTGGGAGCATGCAGAACATGATGTACAGCAATATTAAGCGCGTGTTCAAAGCTGCACCCCGCCCCCACCTCGGGTCATCAGACCATCTATCTGTGATGCTAATTCTTGCATACAAGCCCCTGCCAATCAGAAAGCAAGCTCCAGTGAAGCAGGTGAGGACCTGGCCAGAGGGAGCAATGGAAGCATTACAAAACTGCTTCCAAAACACAGACTGGGACATGTTCAAGGCAGCCACCACCGACAATCATCACACATGTATGGAAGAGTATCCAGCGTCTGTGTCCGCATACATTCAGAAGAGCGTGGAGGATGTTAGTGTGATCAATAACATCCCCACACGGGCCAATGAGAAACCAGTGAGGTACATGCAATGCTGAAGGCTCGGAACAAGGCTTTTAAATCTGGCGACATGGTAGCACTGAAAATAGCCAGAGCTAACCTGAACTGTGCCTTTAGGGTTGAAAAGCATGCTAAGTGCAGGACTTCTTCGAGAACCCCACGAACACTCGACGTATGTGGCAGGGCTTACAGGTCATCACGAACTATAAAGCTGCCCCCCGTCCCTGTGAAAACAGCATCAGTTTCCTTAACGACCTAAACAACCACTTTGCAAAGTTTGAGGCACTTAACACCACCAAATTCATCCCTTGCCCTGATGAACAGCTGCTCAACCTGGACACAGCGGATGTCCGGAAAACCCTGAGGAGAGTGAACCCCCGGAAAGCAGCGGGACCTGATGACATTCCAGGCAGGGTCTTTAAGGGATGTGCAGACAAGTTGGCTTGGGTTCTCACAGACATCTTCAACACCTCGCTGACTTAGGCTGTGGTACCATCATGTTTTAAGACGGCCACAGTCATTCCAGTGCCTAAAAAACACACAATCTCCTACCTCCATGATTATCGCTTGGTGGCATTCACCCCCATCATAATTAAGTGCTTTGAGAGGCTGGTAAAGGAATACATTGTCTCCAGACTTCCCCCCACATTCGACCAATACCAGTTTGCTTATCGCCCTAATCGCTCCACATAGGGCGCCATCTTTACACTCCACCTGAGCTTAAAACATCTGGAAGGAAAGGACACACACGTGCGGATGTTGTTTCTGGACTTTAGCTCGGCGTTCAACACCATCATTTCGCAGCATTTGGTGAGCAAACTGGCCCCCCCTGGATTCAGGACCCCCCTATGCAACTGGCTGCTTGACTTCCTCACAGACAGACACTAGTCTGTGAGAGTAGGCGACAGCACCTCCAGTGCCATCTCCCTGAGCACCAGCTCCCCCCAGGACTGCGTCCTGAGTCCATTGCTGTTCACGTTGATGACCCATAACTGCTGTGCCAGGTCCACTACTGACCACATTGGACTACAGGGAGGAGGTGAAACATCTGGTTGACTGATGCAGAACCAACAACCTGGTCCTAAACGTCGACAAGACCAAAGAGATCATCATCGACTTCAGGAAGCACTAGTCCAACCAAACTCCACTCTTCATCACCGGCATTGCGGTGGAGATGGTAAGCAGCACTAAGTTCCTTGGGGTGCAGATAACTGAAAATATTACCTGGTCCCTACTCTTGTAAAAAGAGCTCAGCAGTGCATGCACTTTTTGCGTCGGATGAATAGAGCACAGCTCCATCCCCCCGTTCTCACCACATTCTACAGAAGCACTAAAGAGAGCCTACTGACTAACAGCATCTCTGTCTGGACTGGAGCCTGCAGTGCCTCAGACTGGAAGTCTCTGCTGAGTGTGGTGAGGACGGCGGAAAAGATCATCAGGACTCCTATTCCACCTATCCAGGAGATCGCAAAAAGCCGCTGCCTGACCAGGGCTCAGAAAATCTGCAGCGACTCATCCCACCCCCACCAAGGACTGTTTTCACTGCTGGACTCTAGAAAGATGTTCCGCAGCCTCCGAAGCAGAACCTCCAGGTTCTGTAACAGCTTCTTCCCTCAGGCCGTAAGACTCTTGAACACAACAAAACAATCCCCTCAATTTCCCCCCCAAAACGGATTAACTTGCTGGAATAGCCTTCCGCCCGATTGTAGCTGAGATAGGCGCCAGCGCCCCCCGCGACCCCAAAAGGGAATAAGCAGTAGAAAATGGATGGATGGATTGCTGGAATATAAAGACAATATAACATACATCCATAAACATGTCTAAGTCTATGTGCACTTCTACAAAGGCGTGGCTTCCGTCTGGCCACCTTACCATACAGGCCATGGATTTTGGGACCTTTTCAGTAGATCTCTAAAATATTCAAACTAATAAATGCCTTATCACATCACTGCCATCCATTCTTGTATAGTGACCAACAGCCCTGTCATACATGCACAAGTTTTAATCCTTAAACACACATTTTGGGGAAAACTCAGCCCCTGAAACCCGCAAAATGTTCCCATCCCAAAGCGCCAGTGTGCGGCATCAAGACTCACCTCACCTACCTGCATTCTGTGACGTGTGCAGCCAACTACTGTTGTAATTGACCAGATCCAGTTGTACAATATTCCCATATTCCTCTCACCCATCAAGCCAACACACCAAATAGAGTTGTGGTTGATTGATTGATTGATTGAAACTTTTATTAGTAGATTGCACAGTACAGTACATATTCCGTACAATTGACCACTAAATGGTAACATCCGAAAAGGTTTTTCAACTTGTTTAAGTAGGGGTCCACGTTAATCAACTCAGGCTCACAGAGCCCATAAAACAAATGCTAAGCCGTGACATAGAGCCTCAAAAGTAGGGTTGCTCAAAGTGCGATCCATGTGTGGCACGTTTTATGGGCCCCTGGCACACTGGAAAACAGGATTACAAACAAAATAAGTTAATAACCAAAGGGATCCTGGGCTTAAAAAAGTTAGTGACCACTGTTTTAGAGAAAGGTTGTCTGTCGTACAACAGAAGAATGCTGAAATTCTGTCAACGTGACCGTCGGGTTCTTTGGCCTTTTCCTCCAATCTCTCAGTTAGGACGGCCAGCCAGCGCATGGAAGAGTTCAGTGGTTCCAAACTACATCCAATTTCAGCTAACGGAAGCCAACCTCCTTATTGGGAACTTTTAAGTAGCAGAGTCTTTGCTATACTTATCGTCAAAGGTGTGCGGGGATCTACAAACAGTTATTCCGACATCATGCTTGGTTTGTACATGCACTCAACTTGGGGACCTTTATATAGATATGTCTGTGATTTCCCCATTTATGTCGGATCAACTGAATAGGTTGACTACAATTAAGCTGTAGAAACGTGTCAAGGAGGATCAGTGGAAATAGGATGAACCTAAGCTTCAATTTTTTACTTTATGACAATGGATTTAAAGAGTTACGCACATGTATTTTTTTCTTCTAAATTTGCAAACATTTAAAACATATTTTTCCAAGTTTTCATTCTGAGGAATTTGAGGAGAAAAAATAATTTAATCAACTCTGGAAAAAGGCTGTAACATAACAACTTTTCCTATTTCCTATTTATTTTGGTAGTTGGTTCGCTTCACACTCATACATTTGTAATTACATCCAATCTACCCTCATTTGCTGATATCATTTGTCTTTCCCTCCCTCTAGGCCGTGCCAGTCTATATGGCAAGTCCTCCTTGCGGATAGAAAAGGTCCGTTCAGATGACCAGGGCTGGTATGAGTGTAAGGTGCTGATGCTAGAGCAGCAATATGACACTTTCCACAATGGCAGCTGGGTGCATCTAACTGTCAATGGTAAGGACAATCCATTTTGTCATTGTCTTCAACGTACCGTATTTTTCGGACCATACATTACCTATTGAGCGGCTCTATTTAGGTCTATTTTTATAAAATGGCGCACACGGATCATAAGGCGCAGTGGTCAGATTTTGATTAAACTTTCAACATTTAAAACACTTCCTTGTGGTCTACATATCACGTAATGGGGGTTATTTGGCCAACATTTTGCGTAGATTGTGTTTCGCAGACTATATTTAATACGCTGTCTGACTGTCTTTTCAGGATGCACCATTTTGTGAGTGGTTTTATTTACGTATCCGCACTTTGAGTGTGTCTTCTCCCCATCATCTTTGTTGTACAGTAGTTTGTTGCACTTCCATAGCGAGTCTACTGATGGATTAAGTTTCCACTGTACTCTAGTTTGTATTTGAAAATGCTGTAGCGGGAAATGAACGCCCCACAACAAGAAGATAGAGGAAAAAGAAGGATCATATTAACTATGGGGTTCGCGCTGTCTAAAATGGCGGACGTGCGCAAATTTTCGGGAATTATGCAGATCCCAAATACATATCAACAGCAACCAATAGGTAAGAAAAGTGTTTTTTGCATAATATTGCTAAACAAAACCCCAAATAATGTCTCCAAACAGGTTCCATTTTGGGGTTCTTATACATACACCATATTAATACCCGTATGTTAAACCACAGTGCGTCTGACCATGGTAGCTGAAATGCGCCGACAATCCATCAAGCAATGCGCCTTTGTAGTTTAACAAAGTGGTACTAAAACATTTTGACAGATTATAGAGCGCTGTGTGTATTATTTTATATTCTCAATGAAACATCAAAGTTTTGGGCTTGCTTGCTAGCGTCTTTTATTGAACAGGCATCAACTTGCAGTCCGCACATATTTCTTATGTGTGACTGCCATCTACCCGTCACACTTATTATTCTATCATGTATCAAATAAAATTGCTTCGAGGTTGGGAAGCACAACCAGAATTAATTTGTACATTAGACACACCAAAATATAAAAATAAAATAATTTTAGTTACGCCTTTTAGCCCAAAAATACGGTAAATCTCTTTATACATCTGCGCTAAAAATGATTCAACCAATATTTTCAAGATTCACAAACTTTCAATAAATGACCAATATCAGGAAATAATGACTGTAAAAATAGATATCAGCTATTTAACTCCTTATTGCTCCACAGGCCCGCTTAATCTGGCTGGACAGTGTCCAACCCCATAAGGGCACAGTGAGCCTACACAAAACTTTGACCTCAATTCCATTAGACACCTTTCAACTATAGGGTGGGCATTGTAAACTGCATTGCAAAAAATGAGCAAGATCAAAATCTTAAAACTATTTGTGACCAACATTTAAACATTTTCTTAGTGTGATTAGTTTATTAGAATTAGATAGGTGATTAGTAGATACAAAATATAACAATATTAGCATAGACACTGCCCTGCCAGGGTTTTTGTAAAAAAAATGAAACCAAGATAATTAATTTTTGAAAATTTTCCATCTTTGATGATAATTGTTTGTAATTGATGATAATCACAAATAACCGACACAATAAAACATTTTTAATAATCATCCATATCGTTCATTATTCAAAATTGAAGCTGCAATTTTCATTTAAGTTTTGCTGCAAGTTTCATATTGGTGGTTAGATTGTCATTAAATAGGTTTGCATTTTTTTGCTAATAATTTTTTAGAAATCAATTCCGCTATACAGATACTTGGAAGGCAATCTATGACTAGTGTTTTTTAAAAGATTCTTCTTAAAAATCTGTTTCTCAGAGGAGATCTGTATGGATGGCAGCCGGATTCAGTTGTGATACACTTTTACACCACAAATGACGATATCAAACAAACATAAGAATTCTACGGCTTAAGTCATAGAGAAGTTTTTTAAACACAACAATTATGGCTAAAGTGGAGAAGCTGTATTTTCATTTGCACTTAACTTTTACTGACGGATTATTTTATTAAAAACATAAATATTAGAATGTATTTTTAATTTAGTTAGAATGTGTTTATTTTAGCACTGTGTAATTGTATATACATATACTGTATTTTCATCTGTTTTTACAAGTAACTTCTTTAGCAATATTTTTGATTAGTACCTATTTTTGTAATCAGCCTGAGCTTGATAATAATCTTTGTGATTATCACATGTTTTCATAGTATTTGACAGGGTTTATGTTAAATTGTAAGTACACTCAAAAAATTGTTCAAGCCCTTTTTAGATGTGACACATTTAAGTACTGTTGAATTTATTCAAAAATATCTAGTTTTAAAATATACACATATATATTTAGTCACTTAAACATAACATTTCTCATAATTGATCCTCTGGGATTGATTTGATGTTGATCAACGCAAAATAAATGAGTTCAGAACTTGGAGCCGCCTTCTGCGCATGCGCAAATCATAGGCTGACCATATTCTGAAATCCCAAAAAGAGGACACATGTATGCGTGCCAAGACAGGCAGCACGCCAAGGCCGGGGCAAGGTGAAAATTTGCCAATGATACTTGAACTTGCTTTATAAATAATATATTTATTTAAATAAAGCATTTTTTCTCCTCTGTTGACAGCAGACCCTGTCAAGAGAAAAAAAAAGGGGTCCCACCGTAAATTTTTGGGGTCCCACTTTGTTGTAAGCGTTTTGAAAACAAATGATAAACGTATGCATTGTCCTGTATATCTCACATTTTATATTGTGTTTTGGAAAAAGGTTGTCATAAACGTTACTTAATTCATTAAAAGAAATAATTAAAAAAAGAAGACCAATTTGTATGCATGTATAAATGTATTCAATTATAAACATTCATTCAATATCTTCTTTCCTTCATGGATCTAAACTTTACCAGTGCTGTTAGCTTTTATTTAATAAGTTGTAGGTGTTTTTATTTCAGTATAAAAGTGTTTTGCTTCGGTCATGAAATGATAATAATGGTGTGCCAGGGCATACATTTATTTAATTTAATGCCTAAATCTCTGGAGTCTACATCAACTTCAGATCTATTCCTCATTTCAAAATGTTTTTTTTTTTTTATGTTGTTTTTTTGTTTGTTTGTTTTCCGCCCTGTCAAACAAAACTTTGTTTTTTAACGGCAAACACACAAAATATGCAAAATCTTCCACCAAAAATATTTTTCAAAGTGGAATATTTGTTGTGATGTAGTTGAGGTTTAGGTGGGTGGGGGCGTGGTGGGTAGCGGGGTGTATATTGTAGCATCCTGGAAAAGTTAATGCTGCAAGAGGTTTTGGGTATTTGTTCTTTTGTGTTTATGTTGTGTTACGGTGCGGATGTTCTCCCAAAATGTGTTAGTCATTTTAGTTTGGTGTGGGCTCACAGTGTGGCGCATATTTGTAACAGTGTTAAAGTTGTTTATACGGCCACCCTCAGTGTGACCTGTATGGCTCTTGGCAAAGTATGCCTAGATCAACGAGCTCGCTCTCTCTGTCTCTGCCTCTCCCTCACGAGTTCTGCCCCGTGCGCGCACCTTCACAATCTGTTTTGTTTTTAACCCCTTCTTAACCTCGTACGTACATTGAAAATACACGCAACCCTGACTCAAAACCCCGGACATTTGAGGCATTTAAGAAACCCCGCCCGGACACCCCGGACTGTCCCGCAAAAGAGGACATATCCAAGGAAAAGAGGACGTATGGTCAGTCTAGCATATCATCTTCGAGGGCATTACTCATTAGCATAACGTCTTCTGGTGGGAGTGCACCGCATCAGCAGGAACCGGGAAGCAGGTTGGAGCTCGGTCTTTGGTAAGTATTATTTTTTTTAAATAGCTGTATACTGTACTGCTGGTTGAAGTTCAGGCACCAGATCCGGTTGATGTTGCGCTTGCCCTGTTTTGTTGAACTCCATCATCTACGCCGGTCTCTGCCTCTTCCACACTCTCTCCTTAAAGCTGTCAATTAAGCAGTAAATGTAGATTCCAGGTTTCGGATGGTCAGTGAATACAGGCAGGAAGGTTGATATTGTTCCTGTGTGTTTTGATATTTTAATAAAATGGCAGAATTTAAAATAATTTCATGTCTTTAACTTAATTAAAAAAACGTATTTGTTTGTCAAATAAATGGTAGTCTATTCTATATGTTCAAATGTTATCTTGTTTTATTGGTCAGAGCTTTTATTCAATTTCACCTTTTCTGCATTTCTGGGTATTCTGGAACTTGCACTCACAACTCAATATGTTATCATCTTTTGCAGATTGATCATTTTTTTCAAGCTTCATGTGGAAGCCTCCTAATGTTAAGCGTTACCAAGCTCCTTGTGGCAGCCGAGTGATTGTAAGTAATAGGTTATGTGTTTAATGCTGGTACAAGCCATTCTCTATCATTGTCATCCTTTTGATGTGATATATGCTAATTGTCATTATTCTCTATTTCAGGATTATCAATGTGGCAGTGTAAAGAATGCAGTTTGGAACGAGCTAGCCGTTATTTGTTGTTGCAGCATTTTAGGCAGACTCATTGGCATTTTAGGGGCAGTTATCACTATCCATGTCCATATACAGATTGACCATGCGGTTTTAGTACATGGAGTAAGCTATTAAATCATACATACAAAGTTCATGGTAAACAGCAAACTCCCAAAACAGCAGAAGTAGCTACCTTCAAGTGTCATGTGTGCACATGCAAAGACCTAACATCAGAAATAGATTATTTTCAACACATATATCAACATCTGAGGCATAATGAAACGGTTCCATGTGTTTAGGTTGCTCAATTAAAACAAATGTATACAATTCATTTAACACACACAATAATAGGAAACACAACCAAAATTCATTGATAGATTTTAAAGCTAATGTTGTCAGCACAAGAGGTCAGTTGCAGGAGTCAGACAAATATGAAGCTGGGCCAATAGAGTCTGTCGATACAGATCATGAATTTGAAACACTTAATTGTCATGATGCAACACAATTGAACCTGCAAATATCTATCAAACGGGGAATTGCTTGCATTTTATTGAAGTTAGAAAATATTATTCATATTCTAAAGTCAGTTATTGATGAGGTCCTTTCTGAATTTCACTACATATTAACAAGTACATGTGGCCTGTCAAAAAATCTTTAGTTTCGGATGTATTTCAACATCATAAACTACAAGTTCAAGAGTCACTAACTGATGAGCTTTCCACTGTCCTATGCCAATCTAATCAATTAGGCTTAGCTATCGTAAAGGACGGCCCCCTTGCTACTGCATATAAACCTTAACCGTACCATACATCTCACTTTTCTTTCTTAGAGCCAGTTGAGTACATACTAGATGCCCAGTGGAATAAGGCCAAGGCAAAACTGCAGCCAACATCTAGAAAGCGAGAAAAGCTGAAGTTTACTACATACCACTGCACCCAAAAGGCAAAACCACAGAAAGCTTAGAAAGTAAGAGAATGGCTTTGTTGTCAGAAATAAAAAAGTGTGGCAATGAAGTGCTGATAAAAGCAAAAATGGAAAAAAACTTCTCCCACAGACGACGAGAGGTCGTTGAACAGAGGCCCATGATAGAGGAATTAAAAAACGGGTGACCTGCCATGTTCCAGCAGAGTGAAGTAAGTTAACTTGTATTTTTATGTATTGATATTTAACTGTAAGAAAATGGCAAATTTTTGTAAATACATTTCATTGAATATTCTTCAGATTAATGAGGAGTTCTTGCAGATCACTACAAAGCCACTGCAGTCAAAGTTTATGTCACAACTGGACCATGTTTCACTCAAGCTGATGCAGATCTTCAAAAGCAAAGGAGGAGTGAAGGGGCAACGAATCAAAGAAGTTCTGGCAAACTTAGATTTGGTAAGTAGAAATGGTAGGACTGTTTATATATATATATATATATATATATATATATATATATATATATATATATATATATATATATATATATATATATATATATATATATATATATATATATATATATATATATATATATATATATATATATATATATATATATATATATATATATATATATATATATATATACATATACATATACACTTTATGGTTGTGTGCCCTGCTCCGAATTGTGTTAAAGAGGCTATGCTTTAGTCTTCAGAAGCTGTATTGGTTTATCTAGTTTTCTTTACACACTCTCGTCAACTTGCCCCCCCTCCCTGTGCCACTGTTGCACCAATATTTAGCTAAATTCTGTTTTCATTTTTCACCCCTGCTTTAGTGTGACGACATTGAGCATCCTGAGAAGTCTTGTTATCTCTCTCAATGAAGATCCAGACACTTTCTTCAAGGAATATCTGGTAAGTTAACAGTTTGTGTTACACAGTGGCATGAAAAAGTGTTACCCATTCTTATTTACATATATTGTGGTCCTTTGAGCTCAACACACTACAACTTTTTAAATAACTAGCATTTTGTAAACAATGGGGCTCTTTGAATGTAATTTTTTGTTTGAAATCACTGATAGGTGCAAGAAAAGACAGAGTCAGAGTCTCCTAAGCTGGTAGTGGCAAACAGGCAGAGGCCCTGTGGAGTAAAACCGCTATTTCTGTCCCACAGGTCCATCTCTATAGGGATGTGTTTGCCTGAAGGATCATGTTGCAGAAATTGCATTATGTTCATGGCTGCTTGCTGAAGTTATTCAAAACATTTTATATATATATAATATATATTAGGGGTGTGGGGAAAAATCGATTCGAATTTGAATAACGATTCTCACGTTATGCGATTCAGAATCGATTCTCATTTTTGAAATTTTTTTTTTTTTTTAATCAATCCAACAAAACATACACAGCAATATCACAACAATGCAATCCAATTCCAAAACCAAGCCTGACCCAGCAACACTCAGAACTGCAATAAACAGAGCAATTGAGGAGACACAAAAACGACACAGAACAAACCAAAAGTAGTGAAACAAAAATGAATATTATCAACAACAGTATCAATATTAGTTATAATTTCAGCATAGCAGTGATTCAAAATCCCTCATTAGACATTTATAAAAAAAAAAAAAGAACAATAGTGTCACAGTGGCTTACACTTGCATCGCATCTCATAAGCTTGACAACACACTGTGACCAATGTTTTCACAAAGATAAAATAAGTCATATTTTTGCTTCGTTTAATAGTTTAAACAAATTTGCATTATTGCAATCAGTTGATAAAACATTGTGTCAGGTCTATGGAATCATGTTTTGTTTTGGTCATGTTCAGTTTTGTTTTTTGGACACTCAGTTCCTGTTCCTACACTTCCTTGTTTGCTTTGTTACCATGCCAACTTATTAGTTTTCACCTTGTCCTCATGTCTCACACCTGTTTGCAATTATCTTGTCTATTATTTAAACCGGAAGTTGCCAGGAAGTCCTCCTGGCGACTTTACCCTTACTACCTTCATGCCATGACATGCCTGCTAATCACTCTGCCCTTAGTTTCCCTCCTGCTCATGCCACGTAAGTTTTTTTTTTTTTTTATGTCACAGTTGTTGAGTTTTGTTTTTTTGTCTATAGTCATGCCATAGTGGTAGTTTTTGTTTTATAGCGAGGTTTTGTACTTCCGCCCTCGTGCGCCCCTTTTGTTTATTCCTTTAATGAGTAAAATAAATATGTACTTACATTCACGTCTTGCTCGTGCCAACTTTCCTTTGCTACAATCCACGCCCAAGTACAAGTTTGACACATTGTCCTTTACAATTATAAAAGCTTTTTAAAAAAGATCTACTACTCTGCTTGCATGTCAGCAGACTGGGGTAGATCCTGCTGAAATCTTATGTATTGAATAAATAGAGAATTGTTTTGAATTGGAAAAATATCGTTTTTTAATCGAGAATCGTGTTGAATCGAAAAAAGCGATTTATAATCGAACTGCGACCTCAAGAATCGATATTGAATCGAATCGTGGGACACCCAAAGATTCGCAGCCCTAATATATATATATATACGGTTAACTTTCCAATCACGTTTGACTCATGATACATTAATGATTGATTTGACAAAAAATTAGGACTTTTAAAAAAAAAAGCTAATTCATTTTCTGCTAGTGGTGTTCAGCATTTTAGCTAACACAAGTGTTCTGTTTTTGTTGTTCAGGCCTCTGCCACTGAGGATGCAGAAAGGGATATTGCCCTCACAGTCATGGTGATATACATAATCCTTGGAGATGCCGATAGGCAGCCAAAGCATGTTGGAGTCAAAGGCATCAAAGTCCTGAGAAACGTGGACACCGTCATCATAACGATGGATCATAATAATGTTTGGGCTCGTTTATGCCCTTGATCAAAGCTTTCCAGACAACTTCAAGTACACACTGAGTTTTTTCCAGAAGATTCTAATGAACCTGGATGGGCACAAACTGAACACAAAGATACAGCAGCTGAACATCAAGTTGTTTGCATGAGAGGTGAACACTTGTTGACGATGTTCATCATCGGATCTTGATTTTTGGTTGTATTTTTTTTGCCTTTATTTTCACCCCATTTAAAGACAATCTATGACCTACATTTTGAACTTGAGAATTGGACTCAAAATTGACAAAGTTACAGGGAAGAAAAGGCTGTTTACTGAACTGCTGGAAGTACACGATCAACATATGAAATGCTGTCATGGAGAGTGGAGAGCAATTACGGGGGGTTTTGACTGGATGAACTTTACCTCCCCATTTTATCTCTGAGTGTGACTACCCTCCACACTTCTCGCATCCATTTCTCTCCTCCGTTTCATCACTCAACTCGGGATAATTGGATTAAGATTTTGGATATTTTTTTTTTTAATAGCTAGTACTGTTGTCATGTTTTGTTTTTACTTACTTACATTCAAATGATATTTGCTACTAAAATCCCATTAATATCAGATTCCTGGTCTGTGAATGTGACGCGTTGGAACTGAGGTCGAAAACAGGCTGAAATACTTAAACAATCAATGAGAAACAGGTGTGCGTAGAAACAAGAGCAGGTGGGACAAATGTGAAACCAAGGTAACCAGACAAAATAAGGAAGTGCACAAACCAGCGATTGGAAGAGTCCCCCCCCCTTCAGGGACAGATCCCAGATGTCCCACAAAATACAAAGAAACCCCCTCCCACAACAAGACATTCCAAAAGTGACGGGAGGGCGGAGGGAAGACATGGTGGAGAGTCGCCAGGTCCTGTGTCCCCGAATCCACCGAGGACACGTCAGGTGGCGGCGGCGGATGGAATGCCGCTGCCGCAGAAGTCCTGGTGAGCGACCTCGTAGAGGCCACATCCGTGGCTGACGTGGAGGAGGACGCCCAGGGTACGGCCACACCCGTGGCAGACGTGGAGGTGGATGCGTCGGAGCGGGCCTGGAAGCAGCCGACAAAGGTGCGGGGGCTGCAGCCAAAGCAGGCACTGATGCTGGAGATGAAGAAGGAGGAACTTGGCGTGTCAGCCAAGGAGCAGGAACTAATGACGACCAAGGAGCAGATGCAGGTGCCAGCCGAGGAGTAGGTGCTGGTGCCGGCCTCGGAGCAGGTGCTGGAGTGGGCTCCAGCCTCGAAGCAGGTGCTGGAGTGGGCTCCAGCCTCGGAGCAGGTGCTGGAGTGTGTTCCAGCCTCGGAGCAGGTGCTGGAGTGGGCTCCAACCTCAGAACAGGTGCTGGAGTGGGCTCCAGACTCGAAGCAGGTGCTGGAGTGGGCTCCATTCTCGGAGCAGGTGCTGGAGTGGGCACCAGCCTCGGAGCAGGTACTGGAGTGGGCTCCAGCCTCGGAGCAGGTGCTGGAGTGGACTCCAGCCTCGGAGCAGGTGCTGGAGTGGGCTCCAGCCTTGGAGAAGGTGCTGGTGTGAGAACCAGGCAAGGGTCAGGTGCTGGTGTGAGAACCAGGCAAGGGTCAGGTGCTGGTACGAGAACCAGGCAAGGAATGAAACAAGCAGTCAGGCTAGGACTCGGACTACGACTACGAATATTACTAGGACTCCACCCCATTAGACTGTATGAGGGGAGGACTGTTCTGAGCGGCAAGAAATTACTCCTCCAGCTTCAGTTCAATCTGTACTCTCCTGTACCACTCGTCCATCCAAGCAGGACTATACTTGTCTAAGTCTGTTTCAAAATCAGGAGAAGTAGGGAAAGGACGTGAAATAGGCTGAGGAGTGGGTGGGGCTTGAGCCATAGGGAGTGGGACCAAAGTAACGGGCGGCTGAGCTTGGGGATGACTAGAATCAACGCAAAAGTCATTTGAAACTGGTTGTGAGAGATAGTCAGGAAGTGACTGGTACTGACTAGGACTACAATTGATAAAATTGTCCTGGTAGATCTTAATCTTTGAGTACAAGTCCTTAATGGATGAGTGAGGAAATGAAGTTGAAAAAAATTCCTCATCACTGCTATCCTCAAAACAATGCTGAGAAAAACAATCTGAAAAAAATATTCGGTGACGTCATCAGGGGGGCGCTAAAGGAGTGACGTCAACGTGATAGACAGGTGGGCCGGAGTTTTGCTCTGACCTTGCAGCCTAGTCAAAAGAGTGTTTAGCAACTGGAGACAAAACAAGACTACCAAACCTCAGGGAAGAGTACTGGGCTGTTGTCAGAGAGCTGCTGTCCAGGGTAGGAGTCTTCGCGACTTGGCGAGGCGAATACTCTAGGTGGTCCACTGCAAGGCGACGTCTTGCTGGATGGTTTCTGACGCGTTGGCGACGCATTGTGGATGCGCGTTGTCACCCCAAGGATGCATGAGGAACAGGACAAGCAGGATTTGTAAGTAGGAGCTTGGTTTACTATACAAAAAGTAAAATAACACCGGTGCAAAACAGCAAGGATAAGGCGTGCCGAACGCACGGAGAGCTAGGCTAACACTTAGCAACGAGAACAGAGTCCAAAAATAGACGTGCAGAGCGCACGCGAAGCTAAGGCGAAACTTAGCAATAGTAAAGAATATATATTAGAGGTGTAACGGTACACAAAAATTTCGGTTCGGTACGTACCTCTGTTCAGAGGTCACAGTTCGGTTCATTTTCGGTACAGTAAGAAAACAACAACATTTTTGGGGTATATATTTAACAAATTTGCTAAATCTTCCACCAAAAATATTTTTCTTAGTGGACTATTTGATGTGAAGTAATCGGAAACTTGGATAGGTCAATAATTCATAATAACATTGATTTTGATTCAGTATTATGTTTTGAGCAAAAGTAAAAAAAACTGCTTTGTTTTATTAGTCAACGTTGCAGCTTTTTCTAAATTACATTTAGCTTTTAAGTTTTTGTATTTCACTTTTATTTGTTTTTGTTTATTTTAATAGTATTTTTATAATGTGTTTGTGGGCCTTTACAACATTAGCTGTGGGCCGCAAATGGCCTCCGGGGCACACTTTTGACACCCCTGCTATAGATAATAAAAAATAAAATCTGAAATCTATGGGTGAAAAGCAGAGCCTGGTGACCCATGCGCATTTATCATAACTCTCTCGCTCTCCCCCTCCCTCATGAATGTTGCCTGCGCACACATTAATTATTTTTTTTAACCCCTTCTTAACCCTGAACGTACATTGAAAATACAGGCAATCCTAACTTAAAATGTCGGACATTTGAGGCATTTAAGAAACTCCACCTGGACAGCCCCGCAAAAGCGGACATGTCCGGTGAAAAGAGGCGATGTGGTCAGTCTATCGTAGCCCGCGGTCATTGCTAGCATGCCGTGTGTTGTTGTTTTTTTTGATTGAAACTTTTATTTGTAGATTACACAGTACAGTACATATTCCGTACAGTTGACCACTAAATGGTAACACCCGAATAAGATTTTCAACTTGTTTATAAGTCGGGGTCCACGTTATTCAATTCATGGTGCCTCGGTGTGCATTGTTTACAGACTTAGTTCTCTGTGCTTTGTATCAAGTAGATTTGACATCTTTGTTAATATAAAACTAAGTTCTTGTTCTGTGTTGGTATGCAAATCTGACATCTTTTATGTAAAATAGACTTCTTGATGTTTTGTTTTCACTCAAACGCAACATTTTTGTTTGTGTTTGCAAGTGACTTTGACATCTTGTGGTGTTATATATATTCAAGATTGTTGAATTAAGGATTATTCAACATTAAAAATACCAACCAGGTTTTGTCTGATGTGTTTTTATGTGATAAAGGGTGATTTTTATCTTGCTTAATTTCCAATCAATTTTGAGTTGGGCACATATGAATTAATTTCACTTCATAACTAAAATAATTTAATTTTAGCTGTATTTGTTAAAAAATAGTCTGACAAATGTAAATCAATTTCGCTAAGTTATTGCAATAATTTCAGTTTGGCTTTATTTGCTAAAAATTTGTTTGATTAATTAATTTTTATTGTATTGTGAGAATGTACCAATTTTGAGTTGGGGCAACATATATTTGTTGGATGGAAATCCTGCCCTCATTTAAATTGAGTCCAATGAGTCATTTTTTGAGTGTAGGTTAGGTATAATCATTTAATAAGATTAAAATTAAGGAGTAAGTTTACAAATTCAGTGGTAGTTATTGAGTGGGACTCGGGGCCCCTTTGTAGTGGAAAAGTTGTGTCGTGAGGTCAAAAGGGTTAAGAACCCCTTATGTAAAAAAATTTTGGACTATACAGTATTATCAGTTTGATGAGCTTATACTGTACATGTAGGTCTTACAATATATGTCCAAAAAACAACCCTTACAGTACAAGACAACCTCTGATTCATAGCTTTATGGAAATCTTACCCCCATAACACTCCTTAAAACTAGAGTTTTATATATTAATGTTTTTTGTACTTGATGAAGTTTTTTTTTATTTAAACTTATTTTTCTCATTAGTTTTTAGTACAACGTACATGTTTGTGCTTATAAAGGATGCATACAATGAATTCTAAAAGTCATACACAATTAAATAAACATCACATTAATAAGGGTCATCTTCAGCTGACTACAACTCAAATTTCTGGCTGTATTTCCAGCTAGAAAATGGCCATTTCTCTCCTCCCGCCATTGTTTTTTATGTTTGTGTTGCATGCTGCTTAATATGTATTTCATCAGGCACGCAGATGGGACTTTTGAACTGGGCAAATGATTTCAAGTCAATGAGTTGTTCTTCCAGTCTATGTCTTTATCAAAATGTTTTGAATAGTTTTATGATTACTGTACTGTAAACAACATATGCACTGTGTACATTAATAAAAATGATTGTATATTATAGCAGACATATAAGTAATAATAGTAATAATACATAAGCAATAAGTAGTAGTATTTTATTAACAAAGCCAAACAAAATAATCTAGAATCAGACTCAATGAAGGACCCACAAACATGTCTCCTCCTTTCATTACCTGAACATATAAATTGAAATCACTGCTCTGTCATACTAGACAATGGCCTAATCAAGGACGTATTTACGGGCCCAAAGCATTCATTATCATTATGGTTTGCCACATAAAAAAACAACACAGTCATTTATCATATTAGTTATTTTAATATGCTATTAATTGATTGGAACGTTAAACAATATCTAATATAGTAACATATACCATTCTAAGCGCTTTAGAACTCACATATTTGTGATAGAATGCGTAATTCTCCTCGTCTCGTCTTTTAATCAGCATCCTCCTTTGTTGTAGAGCTCTTACATCAGGGCTGTAGGGTGTGAAGCATTTTATTCGCATTTGCGACTAGAATTAGGTTGTGCGAGTATTACAAAGAAAAACGAGCACACGTGCAAAGATAGATTTTAAACATTGAATTTACATTTTGCTCCTAAAATAAAACGATTCAAAGTTGATCAAACCAGACTAAAATTTGTGTGCATCTATGTAGCATGTTCAAAATAAACTTAAACCTAACCATAACCAAACGGGCAAGTGAGTGACGCGGAAGCACCACTGATCACTCTGTGTGCGCTGTTGTGTCCCTCCTCCTCTGATTTCCACAGGATGTGTCACGGCTGCAGGGCTTAATCGCCATGATGGTGGACTCTTGGTTTTTACCCCAGATTTCCACTGGATGCAAAACGACCACGTAACGGCACCTGCATGGCGCTGGACTCTCTCTTTTTTTATTCAAGTCAACGTGTCCGTTTACATCGCCTGCGGAACGTCACCGCATGCTGTTTACCTTCCTCTTTCCAGCGCTAAATATACGCAGAGCTTCTATATTTGCCGGTCGCAAAAAATAATCTATGTAATTTAGCTAGAACAGGAGAGGAGTGGTTGTTGTGACATCTTACCATGGATGATGTTGCTGTGGTATTGTTGCTTGCTACAAAAAATTATGTTGTTGATCACGGCAAAATTGGCTGTTAATAATGGCAGGACTGAGTTTGTTTTCTTCTGTTCCTCTGGAAGGATATAATCAACTGTTTGTGCTTTGCTTTATTACAACTTTCCTTATTACATGAATACGCACGTATTTGCAAGATCTTGTAAGAGCCCGCAATATTTCACTGCACGACGTAGCCGCAACAGAACAGTGCTGGTGATTGTCGTACTGTGATTGAAGGTGCTGTTCTGTTGCAGTTTCGTTTGGAAATCCGGGGTCAATCAAGTCAATTTTTTTGCCTTTCACCGCAACACGGCGGATCAATTCAGCAACAATCTGCAGGAAGTCATGCACATACCGTATTTTTCGGACTATAAGTCACAGTTTTTTTCATAGTTTGGCCAGGGGTGCGACTTATACTCAGGAGCGACTTATGTGTGAAATTATTAACACATTACCGTGAAATATCAAATAATATTATTTAGCTCATTCACGTAAGAGACTAGACGTATAAGATTTCATGGGATTTAGCGATTAGGAGTGACAGATTGTTTGGTAAACATATAGCATGTTCTATAAGTTATAGTTATTTGAATGACTCTTACCATATGTTACTTTGACATACCAGGCACCTTCTCAGTTGGTTATTTATGCGTCATATAACGTACACTTATTCAGCCTGTTGTTCACTATTCTTTATTTTAAATTGCTTTTCAAATGTCTATTCTTGGTGTTAGGGTTTATCAAATAAATTTCCCCAAAAAATGTGACTTATACTCCAGTGCAACTTATATATGTTTTTTCCTTCTTTATTATGCATTTTCGGCAGGTGCGACTTATACTCCGGAGCGACTTATAGTTTTTCACCTTTTTGAACCAACTGCAGAATCTTGAAGTTCAAAAATAAAGAATCATGTACAGGCATATTCCAGGCAGCTATGTGCGCATGTGCGGTCCTGTGGCTCCATTCATTCCAAAGCATGATGTTTCCACCCCCATGCTTCACAGTAGATATGGTGTTCTTGGGATGCAACTCAGTATTCTTCTTCCTCCAAACACGACGAGTTGATATTATACCAAAAAATTCTGTTTTGGTTTCATCTGACCACATCACATTCTCCCATGTGCACTCTGGCAAACTTCAGACGGGCCTGGAGATGCACTGGCTTAAGCAGGGGGGCACGTCTGGCACTGCAGGATTTGATTCCCTGTCGGCGTAGTGTGTTACTGATGGTAACCTTTGTTACTTTGGTCCCAGCTCTATGCAGGTCATTCACCAGGTCCCCCTGTGTGGTCCTGGGATTTTTGCTCAACGTTCTCATGATCATTTTGACCCCAGGGGATGAGATCTTGCGTGGAGCCCCAGATCGGGGGAGATTATCAGTGGTCTTGTATGTCTTCCATTTTCTGATAATTGCTTCCACAGTTGATTTTTTTTCAGACCAAGCTGCTTGCCTATTGTAGATTCACTCTTCCCAGTCTGGTGCAGGTCTACAATTCTTTTCCTGGTGTCCTTCGACAGCTCTTTGGTGTTGGCCATAGTGGAGTTTGGAGTCTGACTGTTTGAGGCTGTGGACAGGTGCCTTTTATACAGATAACGAGTTCAAACAAGTGCCATTAATACAGGTAACGAGTGGAGGACAGAAGAGCTTCTTAAAGAAGAAGTTACAGGTCTGTGAGAGCCAGAGATCTTACTTGTTTGAAGTGACCAAATACTTATTTTCCACCATAATTTACAAATAAATTCTTTAAAATTCCTACAGTGTGATTTCCGGGATTTTTTTTTCACATTCTGTCTCTCACAGTTGAAGTGTACCTATGATGAAAATTACAGACCTCTGTCATCATTTTAAGTGGGAGAACTTGCACAATCGGTGGCTGACTAAATACTTTTTTGCCCCACTGTATATCAGTGCCTGGGGAAGCAGGGGCATGGTTCGTAGGAGTTGTGTGTATCTACAACGCTCGCTAGGCATGATGTAACTGTTGCATTTTTGCTTTCCAAAAAAAAAAAAAATAAGTTGTCATTCTGCAAGTCAAGTCAATGCCATCACAAACACGCCCACCTGTGGGTATCGATGGATGGCGCAGCTTGAGACGTTCCGCTGTGTTTACTTCAGTGCTTACTTCATCACATGATCATAGGCGCCGATCTTACATTTCTGCCGGTGGGTGCTTGGTGTGTGTGTATTGAAAAAAAAATAGACGATCAACAAAGTTAATAACTCATATTATTTGTGGCTTTATTATTTAGTAAAACGGACCAAACTCGCCACAAAAATAACTACAACAAGATTGATTTAAAAAAATATATTTTAAAGATTGAAATTTGCCATCAATCCCACTTGATAATGCACGGATCTGCGAGATCTTGGAAAAAGTTGTGTTTATTTCACTGCCCTTCGAAGCCGCAACAAAACGGCAATTGGCGCTGCCGTGCTTTTGCTGTTACGTTTCGCTGGTGTTTTGCATCCTGTAGAAAACAGGGGTCGGTCGTCAAACTCGAAAAAGGTTTCGTCTTAAGGCTGAAATATACTCTTGTGTCACATAGCTTGTTTCCCCGTCCTCCAGCGTCTTGTTTGATTTATAGTTCTTCTGTGAGGGGTGGCACCAAACTTGTAATTCTCTTTCAAAACACTAAGTGGCAGTGTCTGCTGAAGAAGCAACTGCAGACTCGATACTGTGTATTTCCTTCCTGTGAAGAGTGACTATATACAACCTCCACAAAGTTTTCTACACTGGAACTAATCTATCGAAGCATTATTGTTGCAAAATTATTTGCAAACGTGTATCTTAATATGTGCGCGTGTAATCCATTTCGCGTGCGTGTGTACTAATTTGAGTGTCTGTATATCCATCCGAGTGTGTGTATTCAGATCCACGTAGGGCTGGGCGATATGGCCTTTTTTTAATATCTCGATATTTTTTGGCCATATCGCGATCCACGACATATAACTCCATATTTTGCCTTTGCCTTGAATTAACACTTGATACATATAATCACAGCAGTATTATGATTCTATGTGTCCCAATAAAACATTCTTGTTCATACTGCATTAATATATGCTCCTTTTAAACTTTCATGCAGAGAAGGAAATCACAACTAAGTCAATTGACCACAACTGTATTTATTAAAAAGTTATTAAGCATTTGCACACACATTTATGTCATTTCCAAAACAGAAAGTGCAAGATTGTCAAAGACATTTCAAAACAAGCTATTAGTGGACTTTCGTGCATGATGTCACTAAGATGACATATCAAAACAACACTAAATTAAAGTGCACTTTTTGTACAGAACGCCACTAAAATAATTTAAAACAAATAAAGTGCACTTTTGTGCATGATTTTGTGGACGTGTGGCACCGAATAGAGATGTTGACATGCGTAGTAATCACTCTTCATTCTTTAGAGGGTGACTTTTCTAATGATGCTACATATTAGCAGTAATGTTACTTCTTGTAGCAACGCTTTAGCACCATACTTGACAGATTATGGTTGTCTGTTCGACATATTCCCACTTGAAGCCTAACCACTGCCAGACGATGGAGCCCCTGCTGTTTTTCTTGGGAATTAATTCTTCCTTCATTTGTTACCAGATACGCACCTAATTTCTCTTGTATTACCACTCGCATGGCTCCGCTAGCACCACAGCTAACGTTACCCATGCTGCTACCTCTCTGCTCCGCGAGAGCGCATATGTTGGTGATGTATGACGTGACAGTATGTGATGTATGTAAGAAAGTGCGCTTGCTGTCTGTGAGAAGGAGAAACAAGAAAGAGTGAAGAAGAGCCTGTAGTGTAATGCCCGCAGCCAAAAGCAACGATATAGTCATTTTCTATATCTCACAGAGACAAACCCGCGATTATTCGAGTATATCGATATATCGGCCAACCCTAGATCCATGTACATGTGTTTTAAGTTTTCCGTGTGCCCCTAATCAGAAATAAGCCCTCGGTAGGCCGTCTGCAACATGACTTTTGCGACAACTCTGCCGTCTAAAATTTGAGCGTGCGCAGCCAGATTTGTGAACGTGTAATACAACTTGTGCGCGCGCATGCAGATGTGCATGCGTTTAATACAATCTACGGATGCGTATCTATGATCTGTGAGAAGCAGGAACTCTCTATTGGCGTTCTTTTTTTTACACCTGACTTTGGCAACATTTCTGCCCTATTATAGTTGTCTGTCTGTACAGCGATTTGAATGTGTACAGTGTGGTAAACACCCTTTGCCTTTCCTTATACACGCCACTGGTCGGCGCAATGCGGCCATTGAACATCCATCCGTCCATTTTCTACCGCTTATACCCTTTTGGGGTCGCGGGGGGCGCTGGTGCCTAGCTCAGCTACAATCAGGCGGGAGGCGGGGTACACCCTGGACAAGTCGTCACCTCATCGCAGGGCCAACACAGACAGACAGACAACATTCACACTCACATTCACACACTAGGGCCAATTTAGTGTTGCCAATCAATGTCTTTGGAGGTGGGAGGAAGCCGGAGTACCGAGGGAACCCATGCATTCGCGGGGAGAACATGCAGACTCCACACAGAAAGATCCCGAGCCTGGGATTGAACCCAGTTTATCTGTGAACAAGTCAGGTTTTCTCAGCGTCATCTGACAATTAAATATTATTGAAAAGGTTACTAAAGGAAATTCCCTCCGGGTACTCCGGCTTCCTCCCACTTCCACCTGGGGATAGGTTGATTGGCAATACTTAATTGGCCTTAGTGTGTGAATGTGAGTGTGAAAGTTGTCTGCCTATCTGTTTTGGCCCTGCGATGAGGTGGCGACTTGTCTAGGGTGCACACTGCCTTCCGCCCGATTGCAGCTGAGATAGGCACCAGCGACCCCAAAGGGAATAAGCGGTAGAAAATGGATGGATGGATGGGTTACTAAAGGAAATGTAATGTAGTAAATGTACCTCTGGCAGTAAGCAACTACCTGCTTACCTGGTCTGCTCACCGTTTTACAGGTCAGTTGTCCTCCACAAGACGCAGGGAGGAAGCAAATACAATGTTAATCGGATTAAAAGTTCTGAAATGATAATGCGTTAAATTACTCTTTGCTGAAAAACGTGGTCATATTAGAGTAATGCGTTATGATCGTATCTATTCATTAATGTCTATGGCTCACAGTGTTGTTATTAATATACTTGCTCATTTCCGCTTCTTACCTGGTTACTCTATGCTGTAAAGCCTTCTCTTGTAGTGTACAAATAACTTAATCTTTAGTTTTTTCACTGCTTCACAGCTAAGCTATTTTAGGAGTTACCTTGGCTTCTCTACTCCTGCCTGTGTTTTGTTATGTGTGTCTGTGCTGGTTCAACTTTTTAGAACCGTCTGTTTGACTTTATTTAACACACGTTAATACTACTGTGACGGACTTCCTGCCGCCGTCACCGTGTGGGTTGCCATGACACTGGATGCAGGATGCCTCATAACAGGTTTGACTCTTTATTATTTCAATAATGTAATTTTCTTGCCATTCGATCATTCCACTTTCTGGCTTGCTGGCTCTCCCTGGTTGCCGTCGCGCACCTTTCGGTGCCCGCTGGGTGCGTCTGCTGCAGGGCCTCATCCTCGTCTGGATCTCGCTCGTTGTCCTCGTTGTGCTCGTGGTTGGTCGTCTCGGGTCGTTACTTCTCCCTCTCTTTTTTCCTTCCTCCTCCTCCTCTCTTAAATTCTGTCAGGAGATGGACAGATTGAGACCCAGTGTGTGTGTTACGCACCTGACTTGGATTACGGCGGCGTTGCCCCAGGTACGCCCCGCCTCTCCGTTCCGCTACATCCTCCGCCTCCTGGCCTCTGTTTAGCCCGGCCAAAGAGCGTCACCTCCCGTCATCGGCCCGTCGTCTTTGTCTCTCCACAACTACTAATTTATTTTATTTCTTAGATAATCAATATGTGGACTCTTGCCCATTGATTCAGATTTGTCTATATTGTAATCTTGATGCATCTACGAATTGATCACTTTTCCCATCCACAGCTATAAATGTGTGTTTTTGGCAATTGGATATAGTCTTGTTTTAATCCTAATTTGGTATTTTTCACCCTAAAGTTAAGGTGATTTGTGAAGAACCATCTAAGATTAGCTTGCTGCATCAGCACTGCTTCTATTTATAGTTCTCCATTTGCAGTCTAGCCCCCTCTATCATTGTCAAACATCAGTAGTTGTGGGTGATTACTCTGCACACTTTAGCTGTCAGCTCGGCTGGAATTGTTGAAGGAAGTGGTGCGTATAGATTTTTGTGAGATGCATAAAGTTGGTGGAATGCAAAAGAGAGTGCTATAACGCACCCTTTCACTCATCCTATATGTCGATAACTCAACTTCTTTCCTCTTGTTGGACTTTAAGTTTACCTCCTTACAAAAATAATAATTTTCATGGTTGCTTCAGTTTAATAGCAAAAGACAGAATATAAAAAAGTGTATAAAGTATGATTGATAATTTGTAATATGATTAATATTTTAAATATTATTTATTGTGTTTAAGAGCCTAACACAGACAAAAGGTCTGAGTCTGTCGAAATAAAGCCAAATATTTTTTAAAGTACCTTATTTTTCGGACTAAAAGTCACACTTTTTTCATAGTTTGGCCGGGGTTGCAACTTATACTCAGGAGCGACTTATGTGTGAAATTATTAACACATTACCGTAAAATATCAAATAATATTATTTAGCTCATTTATGTAATAGACTAGACGTATAAGATTTCATCGGATTTAGCGATTAGGAGTGACAGATTGTTTGGTAAACGTATACAGTAGCATGTCCTATATGTTATAGTTATTTGAATGACTCTTACCATAATATGTTACGTCAACATACCAGGCACCTTCTCAGTTGGTTATTTATGCGTCATATAACGTACACTTATTCATGTGTAACATGTCTTCCTTTAGCTTTTATTATCTCTGTTTTATGCATTTTTATGTACAACATTAAAAACTTGCAAATCGAATCGCAATTTTGTAGAGAAAAACTGCATTTATATTTTTCTCAAAATCGTGCAGCCCATATAATCACGTTTCATCTAGCACACAATTTAGTCCTATCCGAGTATTCCCAAACTGTGGATACAAGACAACTGTCCCAGGTACTTTCTCTTCCAAACGCTGGAAACTATCAAGGACCTGTCAAATTATCTCAGGGGCCAGATTGATCAGCACAAGACTGGACCACGAGACCATCGACAAAAAGCCGGTCAGATAGACACTAAGTCGATGTAACACCCGGCTCAAGCTTCAACGCATTAAAAATCTCAATAAATTGGCTAAAATCAATTAATTGTGCAGACTGCTGACACACCGTGAGAAAGTAGGCCAGTCCCCTGGCGACATTTAGCCATCCGGCGAAAGGAAAGCCATCCGTAGCCTGTTAAAGAAAACGGCCTACGGATCACGATTGAAGCCAACAAGCAAACCGTCAACTTCCTCGACGTCACTTTCAACCTGAGAAATAACAGCTACCAACCATTCACGAAACCCAACATAACACTCCAATACGTACACCATGACAGCAACCACCCACCCACCACCACGAAAAGAATACCTACCGGAATTAATAAAAGGCTATCGATGCTGTCATCCAGCAAAGCTGAATTCGACCAAGCAACCCCCCCGTACCAGAAAGCACTTGATGAAAGCGGATACAACTTCACCCTCACCTATGAACCCACTCCAGGAAACCAACCAAAAAAGAGCAGAAAACGAAACAACATCATCTGGTACAATCCGCCATTCAGCAAAGACGTCTCAACCAACATCGGCCGCAAGTTCCTCACTCTGATCGACAAACACTTCCCCAAAGGCAACACCCTAAGAAAAATATTCAACAAGAACAACATTAAATTGAGCTACAGCTGTATGAATAACATGCAACAAATCATTTCAAACCACAACAAAGCAATTGCAAAAGGACTGCCTACCCCCAGACTAAACGACTCTGAAACCAATAAGGAATGTAACTGTCGCAAGAAACCTGATTGCCCTCTCAACAGAGGGTGCTTACAGACATCAGTCGTTTACCAAGCAAAGGTAATACGCAAGGACATTAACACATCCGACACGTACGTAGGATTAACCGAAGGAGCGTTCAAAACAAGATGGAATAATCACAACGCCTCCTTTAGAAACCAGACTTTGCAGAATTCTACAGAACTCAGCAAACACATTTGGAACCTCAAAGACAATAATGTTGAATATTCAATAACATGGCAAATTCTTGCATCCAGCTCACCTTACAACAGTGGTAATAAAAGATGCAACCTATGCTTAAAAGAGAAACTGTTTATTATATATCATCCAGATTTATCATCCCTCAACAAGCGCAGTGAAATCATTTTAACATGCCGCCACAAACGGAAACACCTCCTAGGTAACACATGAGCCAATCACCACACCCTACGCCTGCTTGTACCCACCCACTCTGTGCTCTATATAAACCATTGTATGTGAATGCTTCCATTAAAATCTCCTGATGATTGAGGGAACCCCTCATGAAACAGATCTGTAGAGATGAAGTAGTCTTGTGATTTTTTTCCCACATCTACATATATATATATATATATATATATATATATATATATATATATATATATATATGTATGTATGTACGTGTGTATGCATATATATACAGTGTATATATATATATATATTTATATATATATACATGTCTAAGCATATATATATATATATATATATATATATATATATATATATACATGTCTAAGCATACATATATGTATGTATGTGTGTATGCATATATATACTGTGTATATATATATATGTATATATATACACATATATGTGTATGTGTGTGTATGCATATATATACAGTATATATATATATATATATATATAGTATATATATATATTAGGGGTGTGGGAAAAAATCAATTCGAATTTGAATCACAATTCTTACGTTGTGCAATTCAGAATCGATTCTCTTTTTTTTTTAAATCTATTTTTTTATTTTTTTTTATCAATCCAACGAAACAATATACAAGAATACCATAACAATGCAATCCAATTCCAAAACCAAACCTGACGCAGCAACACTCAGAACTGCAATAAACAGAGCAATTGAGGAGCCACAAACACGACACAGAACAAACCAAAAGTAGTGAAACAAAAATGAATATTATCAACAACAGTATCAATATTAGTTATAATTTCAGCATAGCAGTGATTAAAAACCCCTCATTGACATTATCATTAGACATTTGTAAAAAAAAAAAAAAAAAGTACAATAGTGTCACAGTGGCTTACACTTGCATCGCATCTCATAAGCTTGACAACACACTGTGTCCAATGTTTTCACAAATATAAAATAAGTCATATTTTTGGTTCGTTTAATAGTTAAAACAAATTTACATTATTGCAATCAGTTGATAAAACATTGTCCTTTACAATTTTAACATCTTTATTTTTTTAAAACTACTACTCTGTTAGCATGTTAGCAGACTGGGGTAGATCCTGCTGAAATCCTATGAAAATATCGTTTTTGAATCGAGAATCGCGTTGAATCGAAAAAAAATCGATTTATAATCAAATCATCGCAACCCCAAGAATCAATATTCAGATTTGCAGCCCTAATATATATATATATATATATATATATATATATATATATATATATATATATATATAGATTGCATTTTTTACAGACAAACAAATGTAACCCTGAGTCAAAATAATTGCCCAGGTCTAGTATAGACTGTTGTATTCTCTAACTCAGTGTTTTTCAACCACTGTGCCACGGTACACTAGTGTACCGTGAGATATTGTCTGGTGTGCCGTGGGAGCTTATGTAATTTCCCCTAATTGGGTTAAAAATATTTTTTGCAAACCAGTAATTGTAATTGGTAAATGTGCCGTTGTCGAGTGTCTGTGCTGTCTAGAGCTCGGCAGAGTAACTGTGTAATACTCGGGTAGCTAATTGCTTTGTAGATGTCGGGAATGACGACATTGGTTTGCAGGTAAAATGGTGTCTAATGCTTAAACCAAAAATAAACAAAAGGCGAGTGCCGTTAAGAAAAGGCATTGAAGCTTAGGGAAGGCTATGCAAAACTAAAACTGAACTGGCTGCAAAGTAAACCAAAACCGAATGCTGGACGAAAGCAAAGACTTATATTATGTGGAGCAGATGGCCTCCACAAAGTACATCCGTAAATGACATGACAATCAACAACAAAATAGCAGCGTTAGACAAGAACTAAAACACTACACACAGGAAAACATCAAAACACTCCATATAATCACAGCATGATGTGACAGGTTGTGAGAGTACACCTACATTGAGACAAGAGCTATATAGATGCATGCTAGGTTTTGGTTTGAATTCATATCAAACAATTGCGAGAACGACTCAATATCGGCTGCTGAGTTTAATTTTTTAATGTTTTCTTCTGGTGGTGTGCCTTTAGAAATATTTCAATGAAAAAATGTGCCTCGGCTCAGAAAAGGTGGAAAAACACTGCTCTAATTGATATGGAAATTCGCTACACAAATGAAATGTGTTTTTGGTGGGCATCTTGTTTTAAAAAATGTAATCCACTTTTGTGATATTTTAGAACGTGTTAAAATACTATCCCCTTCCCATTACGTCGTTTATTCTGGCATCATAGTGCTGTCTGTCATAGTTTGTCCAACTGACAAAGTACATAAACATGAATGACACACCTGTTTTCTATTCTGCCAATATGAATGGTAAATTGACTGTACTTGTATAGTGCTTTTCCTTCAAGGCACAATGTAAAAAAAAATTATGTAAAAAAACGGTCATTTATTGGCAGCTACGGCTGCCAAATGAAAACCATAAAATTTAAGTAAAACGTTGTAAACCAAATAATGATCAAAAACATTATATTTACAGAAATGTTTATGAAACATTTTGCGGAGAAATATCGTAATTCTACAGATTTTTACAAAATTATTAAGATTAACCACCTTTAATAAAGTGACGATCCAAACAGTTCTGCAGAAAAATACCTTTATTCTACAGAGTTTTTCCAAATTCTTATGATCAAACACCTTTAATGAAGTGACAATGCTGGCAGTTCCACAGAAAAATACCATTGTTTTACAGATTTTTTCTGAATTGTTAGGATCAGGGATCTCACATTCACTTTACCGGGGGGGCCAATGGATGCAGGAACTTGGTGCAAAGTGGGTTCATCTTCTATGAATGGCTATTCCGCCCTAACAACATACTTACCGATCCTACCATCTTACCGCAAAACTTTTAGCGACCCTCTCGTAGGATTGACCCGATGTTTGCCCGGGCGAATATATCACGGTCGTGCCGTGACAGGGCTTTGTAACCCTCTGCGTTCGTTAATTCACCGAACCTACAGCGTGCCGACTTAAGCGCATGATGTGTACGGCTTTAATAGACATATGATAGTGACTGCAAGACATAGTTGGTCAACAGCCATACAGGTCACACTGACGGTGGCCGTACAAACAACTTTAATACTGTTACAAATATGCGCCACACTGTGAACCCACATCAAACAAGAATGACAAACACATTTCAGGAGAACATCCTCACTGTAACACAACATAACAAATACCCAAAATCCCATGCAGCGCAAACTCTTCAGGGCTACACCCCCGCTACCACCCAACCCCCCCCCCCCATCACCGCCGTGCGTCTGTTGAGGTGAGCGGGTTTTGGTGGTGGGGGTGTACATTGTAAGACATGGAATTTGGGGTATTGTTTCTGTTGTTTTAATGTTGTGTTACGGTGAAGATGTTCTCCTAAAATGTGTTTGTCATTCTTGTTTGATGTGGCTACACAGTGTGGCGCATATTTGTAACAGTGTTAAAGTTGTTTGTAAGGCCACCGTCAGTGTGACCTGTGTGGCTGTTGACTGTGATTAAGTATGTCTTGCAGTCACCAATGTATGTCATATTACAGGGAAAAAATGTAAATTGTTAATATGAACATAAACCTTTATTTAAGAGGTTACATATAATTTCGACTTGGATGTAAAAATACACATAAATATTAAAAAAATAAGATTTACCGTATTTTCCGGAGTATAAATCGGTCCGGAGTATAAGTCGCACCTGCCGAAAATGCATAATAAAGAAGGAAAAGAACATATATAATTCGCACTGAAGTATAAGTCGCATTTTTGGGGGAAATGTATTTGATAAAACCCAACACCAAGAATAGACATTTGAAAGGCAATTTAAAATAAATAAATAAATAAAGAATAGTGAACAACTGGCTGAATAAGTGTACATTATATGACGCATAAATAACGTAACATATTATGGTAAGAGTCATTCAAATAACTGTAACATTTAGAACATGCTTTACCTTTACCAAACAATCTGTCACTCCTAATCGATCTAGTCTCTTACGTGAATGAGCTAGATAACATTATTTGATATTTTACGGTAATGTGTTCATAATTTCACACATAAGTCGCTCCTGAGTATAAGCCGCACCCCCGGACTTATAGTCCGAAAAATATGGTACCTTAAAATTACATATAAAACTGTTAGATTGTTAGTATGGACATAGACTTTTATATAACAAGTTACATATTTAATGGAAGTTAATTACTGTAATTTTACATGAATTTGAAAGTAATGTGAGAAAACAGAAAATGATATGTATAATCAATTTGGTATTTTTCTTTAAAATAAATAGAAATATACATAATTTGTCATTACTTGCATATTACTTAAAATAACAGGCGGTTTGTTTATTTACAGATAATATCTTCAATTCTACAGTTTTATAACCTATTTGGAAAAAATTACAGTAGAAATTTAGATCAAATTAACCATAAAAATAGCATTTTTTTTTACAGTGTACCCAAAGCGCTTTGACGCTATGGATGTCACCTATGGTCATTCTCCAGCATTCTGAGCCATACAAGAGGGCGTAAAGGACACAGCTCTGATTTCATTTGAGTTTGGTCTTGGTGCTGTGTTGCTGAGACCGCCATACATTTTTGAATATTTGGAAGGCATTCCTAGGTTTTTTTAGCAGGTTCTTGAATTCATGTACTTGCCCATTACGTCTTACTGTGCTCCCAAGATAGGTGAACACCTCTGTCTGAAGATACCTACCATCTAATTGGATTGGTTACGGGTTTGGGATATTTAGCGTCATTATTTCAGTTTTCTCCTGGTTTATCCTAAAGTTAAGTTAAAAGTTAAAGTCCCAAAAATAGTCACACACACACACTAGGTGTGGTGAAATTATCCTCTGCATTTGACCAATCCCTTGCTCACCCCCTGGGAGGTGAGGGGAGCAGTGATCAGCAGTGGTGGCCACGCTCAGGAATCATTGGGTGATTTACCCCCTAATTTCAACCCTTGATGCTGAGTGCCAAGCAGGAAGGTAATGGGTCCCATTTTTATAATCTTTGGTATGACTTTGCCGTGGTTTGAACTCATGACCTTCCAGTCTCAGGGCGGACACTCGCAGCAAACTCATTGAGATATGATGTTTTCTCAAGCATGCATTTGTGAGTGTGAGAGACTAGAGACAAGGTCTTCCAATGCTGAGAAGGCGTTCCATCATATGCTTCTTATTTGTTCTTCTGTTGTCTGACACATCACCGAGTCAATAACGATATCAAAAGAGCACCGCCCTTGTCTTTCTCCTGTCTTCACCCGGAATGCATTACATCCGTTTCTCACTTTACCGAAGAATTTGGCATGTAAGGCTTCAATGAGTTCCATTATGTGCTGTGGGATCCCATACATTTGCAAGATGTCCGAGAGGCTGTTTCTGTGGAGCCTGTTAAACGCCTTCTCAAAATCACAAACATTAATGTAGCTCTGTCTCTGCCATTCTGTGCACTATCCGATCCATGCAAACTTTCCCTCTACGAAATCCTGCTGTTCCTAATGATTACTCCTACTGATAAGTTATCAGTTATTTCCTTATTATCCCAGACATTTGTGAACAGTAGGACAATAACGTCAGCATAAAGCGAAAGCTTCGACAACAAGAGTCTTCATTAAGGTTGAAAGTAATAATTATTTAACTAATAGTTTTTTATAAACCCCGTTTCCATATGAGTTGGGAAATTGTGTTAGATGTAAATATAAACGGAATACAATGATTTGCAAATCCTTTTAAACCCATATTCAGTTGAATATGCTACAAAGACAGTTTAATGTTCAAACTCATAAACTTTTATTTGTTTTTTCAAATTATAATTAACTTGGAATTTCATGGCTGCAACACGTGCCAAAGTAGTTGGGAAAGGGCATGTTCACCACTGTGTTACATTACATTTTCTTTTAGCAACACTCAATAAACCTTTGGGAACTGAAGAGACACATTTTTGAAGCTTTTCAGGTGGAATTCTTTCCCATTCTTGTTTCATGGACAGCTTAAGTTGTTCAACAGTCCGGTGTCTCTGTTATGGTATTTTAGGCTTCATAATGCGCCACACATTTTCAATGGGAGACAGGTCTGGACTACAGGCAGGCCAGTCTAGTACCCGCACTCTTTTTCTATGAAGCCACGCTGTTGTAACAAGTGACTTGGTATTGTCTTGCTGAAATAAGCAGGGGCGTCCATGATAACGTTGCTTGGATGGCAACATATGTTGCTCCAAAACCTGTATGTACCTTTTAGCATTAATGGTGCCTTTACAGATGTGTAAGTTACCCATGTCTTGGGCACTAATACACCCCCATACCATCACAGATGCTGGCTTTTCAACTTTGCACTTAGGACAATCCTGATGGTTCTTCTCCTCTTTGGTCCAGAGGATACAACGTTCATCGTTTCAAAAAAACAATTTTAAATGTGGACTCGTCAGACCACAGAACATTTTTCCACTTTGCAGCAGTCCATCTTAGCTGAGCTCGGGCCCAGAGAAGCCGGCGGCATTTCTGGGTGTCGTTGATAAATGGCTTTGGCTTTGCATAGTAGAGCTTTAACTTGCACTTACAGATGTAGTGACAAACTGTAGTTACTGACAGTGGTTTTTGGAAGTGTTCCTGAGCCCATGTGGTGATATCCTTTACACACTGATGTCGCTTTTTGATGCAGTACCGCCTGAGGGAACGAAAGCCCCTTATATCATCGCTTATGTTCAGTGATTTCTCCAGATTTTCTCAACCTTTTGATGGTATTACGTACAAACCATAGATAGTGAAATTCCTAAATTCCTTGCAATAGACCGTTGAGAAATGTTGTTCTTAAACTGTTTGACTATTTGTTCATGCATTTGTTCACAAAGTGGTGACCTTCGCCCCTTCCTTGTTTGTGAATGACTGAGCATTTCACATAAGCTGCTTTTATACCCAATCATGGCTCCCACCTGTTCCCAATTAGACTGCACACCTATGGGATGTTCCAAATAAGTGTTTGATGAGCATTCCTCAACTTTTTTAGTATTTATTGCCACCTTTCCCAACTTCTTTGTCACCTGTTGCTGGCATCACATTCTGAAGTTAATGATTATTTGCAAAAAAAAATGTTTATCAGTTTGAACATCAAATATGTTGTCTTTGTAGCATATTCAACTGAAAATGGGTTCAAAATGATTTGCAAATCATTTTTCTCCGGCTTCCTCCCACTTCCAGAGACATGCACCAGGGGATAGGTTGATTGGAAACATTAAATTGTCCCTAGTGTGTAAATGTGAGTGTAAATCTTGTCTGTCTATCTGTGTCGGCCCTGGGATGTGATGGCGACTTGTCCAGGGTGTACCCCGCCTTCCGCCCGTTGTAGCTGAGGTAGTGTCCAGTCCCCCCCGCAACCCCAAAATGGAATAAGCGGTAGAAAATGGATTGATGGATGTATTCCGTTTATATTTACATCTAACACAATTTCCCAACTCATATGGAAATTAAGTGTGTATAAAATGGTTGGTGTTAATATTATTGTTTATCTAGAAAGGATTAATTCGATTTACGTTTTTTGTAATGGGAAAAACTGCTTTGGTTTTCATACGATTCGGACTTCTAATGAAAACTGAGGTACCACCGTTTTTGCAGCTGAAATACAGTATTTGCAGTTCAGTTGTTACAGGATTACATGTGTAAGCAGATCAGAATCACTGCTAGGATGATTAGAATTAGGATACTAAAATAGGAATTATAACTGAACAAAATCTGAATTGAATCTTTGACAGTGATATTATTTGCGAGGATTTGAGAGGGGTTTGCACAGGTCAATAGTTGTGGGTCAGTTCTAAAACAAGGCGTCATGGTGTGTTGTCAAGAAGACATTTCAAGACTTGTTGAGAAAATGTAAATCACAACTTTTTTTTAGAATTGACAGTAAATGTCTGCAATGTTTTTTCATTTCAGGCAAAATCCTTACATTTTAAAGAAATACATTTTTATTCTTATTAATTTTATCACAGTTTTCCAGCGTTTATCACAAGTTTGTGGCCCCTGACCTGACAATGGTAAACTAATTTATTTAAAGTAGAAATATTATTTATACATTGAATGTTTTTTTAGTTACTGTAGAACATACAACAACTATTTTAATTTTCCTGAAGGAACTCTCCTGAAGGAATCAATAAAGTACTATCTATCCATCCATCTATCTATCTATCTGTTTAGAACCTTTTTTAAAGGAGAATGGCACTTTTTGGTGGTAATTTTGTAATCGTTCACAATCAATATATAAGACAAGAAGACAGATGTATTTTCTTTTTATGCATTCCAACTCATAGATTGTTTTCATTTTCTTTCATTTATCAATTTATTTCAGGCAATGACACAGAAAAAGTACAAGGTAGACAACATATAATAATATTAATTATTATTACATATTATATGGGGGGTGCTGGAGCCTGTCTCAGCTGCATTCGGGCGGAAGGTGGGGTACACCTGGACAAGTCGCCACCTCATCACAGGGCCAACACAGATCGACAGACAACATTCACACTCACATTCACACACTAGGGCCAATTTAGGGTTGCCAATCAACCTATCCCCTGGTGCATGTTTATGGAGGTGGGAGGAAGCCGGAATACCCGGAGGAAACCCACGCAGTCACGGGGAGAACATGCAAACTCCACACAGAAAGATCCGGAGCCCGGGATTGAACTCAGAACTACTCAGGACCTTTGTATTGTGAGGCACATGCACTAACCCTTATCTCACTGTGCTGCCCATCTTTAGACAATGCTCACGTCAAAACCTCACCAATGTGGGGATGACACAGGGTTTGAAGATGAAGTGCATCAAAAAGTTTTTCTCCTCAAAGTTGACCAACTTGATTGTCGCGGGCGTGATAGCGCCATGATTAGTGTTATTAGCATTGTCAACCTTAAGCTGCCACACATTTTCGATGGAAGACAGTTCTGGACTGCAGGCGGGCCAGGAAAGTACTCGCGCTCTTTTCATTGTAGTCCGTTTATATTTACATCTAACACAATTTCCCAACATATATGGAAACAGGGTTTGTAGATAACATACACAAAACTATAGTCATTTGAAATGACAACTTTTTGGCTTTAGGAATGACTAAAATAAATAAAGAATATGCATTGTGGCAGTCAATAACAGTTAGATTTTTTTAGATCAAGTAGACCAAAAAATGTAATCACTCAATTCTGAGTATGATTATGGAATCACCCTGCAGTTGTTCATTTCCAAAGCTAACAACAGCATCCGATTAAATACTTTCGGTACTGTGCAGTTAAATTGAGTGTTCATAATTGAAACAAAGGAAAGGATTAACAAAGTTCTTCAAGAAGGTAAATCATCACGTAATGTTACAAAATATGTTGATTGTTCATAGTCAGAGGTGTCTAAAATGTGGACCAAGTATAAACAACATTGGAATGTTGTAAATGGCAAGCATACTGGTAAATGGTAAATGTGTCACAGTTCGTTCAGCAATGGAACAAAGGGACACAAGGATGCAGATGAATTTGAGAGTAAATAGTCTTTACTTCACAAATAAGAAAAAGTCAATACAAAAATGCTCAAAAACTAGAATGCAACAAAAGGCGACGGTGCGGAAAAAGAGGAACACAAAAAGGCACCGTGATAAAAGAACAAAGGCTAAACTACAAACTAAACTAAAACTAGGGTCGAAATTGCAAGACGTGCAAACTACGATATACATACCAACTGGATGGCACAGGGAATGGACAAGCAGGTCTGAGGCTAAAATACAAAGAGACTAGGAGGAATCATCAAACACCGTCACGGAGTGGAATAGCCAAGTACCATCCAGTTGGCCAGGTGCTGCTTATATAGTGCAGGTAAAATGAGATCCAGCTGTGCACGTCTTGCAGCTCCGCCCACAGGAAACACAGGAACTCTAAGGAAGACCAAAGGTCAGAGACAAGTCTGCTGCACCAACAAGGGAAACTGAGTAAACTAACCACAAGATGGCAGCAGGTGGTGACAGTATTCCCCCCCTAATCAACGGACGCCACCTGGCGGACCTCCTGGTTTACCGGGAAATCTATGATAGAAATCAGAAATTAGGGATTTGTCAATGATAAGGGAACGTGAAATCCAGGACCGATCCTCTGGGGGGTGACCCTCCCAGTCGATCAGAAACTGCACCCCCCAGCCTTGCTTCCTGGCGTCCAGAATAGTGTTGACCGTGAAGGCTGGATGACCCTCAATCTGCTGCGGAGCAGGGGGAGACACAGGTGGAGGACTAAGGTTGCTGGACTCGACGGGCTTGAGGCGGGAAACGTGGAAGACAGGATATGACTTGAAGGATCTTGGTACCTTGAGTCGAGCTGTGACAGGAGTTATCATCCGCTCCACCTCGTATGGATTGATGAATCTTGGTGCCAGTTTCTTCGATTCTCCTGGTAGTGTAATGTCTTTAGACGATAACCAAACCGTCTGGCCAGGTTTGTAGTCGGGAGATGGTCTGCGATGGCGATTAGCTATGATCTGGTTCCGACTGGCTGTGCGAGACAAAGCGGCACGTGTTTTACGCCACACACGGTGCACACGTCGCAGGAAGGCAGCTACGGAGGGGACAGTTGACTCGACCTCCTGAGAGGAGAAGATGGGGGGTTGAAAACCATGCACCACATGAAAAGGAGACAGCCCAGTGGATGAACATATGAGTGTGTTACGGGCATACTTCACCCATGGGAGATAGGTGGACCACAGTGATGGATGCTGGTGACAGACACATCTCAGGGCTGCCCCTAAGTCCTGGTTGGCTCTTTCCGACTGTCCATTAGATTGTGGGTGGTACCCTGATGACATGCTGACAGTGGCCCCTAACAAGTTGCAAAAGGATCTCCATGTCGCGGATGAAAATTGAGGCACATCTGAGGGGATCCCATGAAGTCGGACCACATTGGTGACCAGAAGCTTGGCGGTTTCCAGGGATGAGGGAAGTCTGCGAAGGGGGACAAAGTGCGTGAACTTAGAGAATCTGTCTTCTATTGTGAGGATGACAAAAAAAAACCCTAGAGATGGGTAGACCTGTGACAAAGTCCAAAGCAATGTGCGACCATGGGCGAGAGGGGATGGGAAGAGGCTACAGCCACCCCGCAGGAGCTTGATGGGAAGACTTGCTTCTGGCGCAGACGGGGCATGCCGCCACAAATTCCTTAGTGTCTGTGCGAACGGTAGGCCACCAGAACCGCTGAGTGAGCAGGAACTCAGTGCGTCTGGCACCTGTGTGGCAAGCAATCTTGGTTGTGTGAGCCCACGACAAGACCTCTGGACGGAGGATTCTTGGTACGAAAAGGCGACCAGGAGGATATCCAGCAGGGGATGGGGAGTCCCTGTTAGCCTCCAACACCCGTCTCTCCACCTCCCACTGCACTGCGCCCAGGATCCGGGACTGAGGAAGGATAGTCCCTGTGGGAGTGTCTTCTGTAGGCGGAGAGAACATCCTCGACAAAGCGTCAGGTTTTCCATTGAGAGAGCCCGGGCGAAAGGTGATACAAAAATCAAACCTTGTAAAGAACAGGGACCACCGAGCCTGACGGGGATTGAGGCGTTGAGCAGAGCGGAGGTAGGCTAGGTTTCGATGATCAGTATGGATGGTAAAGGGGTGTTTGGTACCCTCAAGCCAGTGCCTCCATTCTTGAAGGGCGAGGACCACTGCAAGAAGCTCTCGGTTCCCGATGTCATAGTTCTTCTCAGCAGGCGAAATGCGTTTGGAGAAGAAGGCGCAAGGGTGCAATTTCTGATCAGAACTGGAGCGGTGGGACAAAACAGCCCCTAACCCGGTGTCAGGTGCGTCCACCTCAACAAAAAATGGGAGATCAGAATTAGCTTGAGCTAACACAGGAGCTGAGGTAAAGAGACATTTAAGGCGTCGAAAAGCCTGGTCCGCCTCCGCAGACCACACAAAAAGAACCTTAGAGGACGTTAATCTATTTAAAGGTTGGGTTATTTAGCTGAAGTGTCTAATAAAACGTCGGTAAAAATGAGCAAACCCCAGAAACCTTTGTAGCAGCTTCCTGGAGGACGGCGTGGGCTAGTCTACAACCGCTTGGATCTTAGCTGGGTCTGGCTTAACCTGCCCCCTCTCCACAATCAACCCCAAAAACGACACTGTCGTAGAATGAAAGGTGCACTTTTGGGGTTTGACAAATAATCGGTTCTCTAAAAGTCTCTGCAAAACCAAACGGACATGCTGATGATGTAATTCGATGGAGCGTGAAAAAATAAGTATATCATCCAAGTAGACTACCACGAAACGGCCTATCATGTCACGAAGGACATCATTAATTAAACACTGGAAAACCCCAGGGGCATTAGTGAGGCCGAACGGCATGACGCAATACTCAGTCTTCCATTCATCACCCTCACGAATACGCACAAGGTGATATGCATTGCATGGATCCAATTGAGTAAATACTACCGCCCCGTGCAAAGGAGAAAACGAAGACTCCAGCAGTGGAAGAGGGTATTTATTCCTGGTGGTAATTTTGTTTAAAGCACGATAGTCTATACAAGGTCGTAACCCACCATCCTTTTTTTGAACAAAGAAAAACCCCGCCGCCACAGGAGCGGAAGAGGGACGAATGTGTCCGGTGGTGAGAGAAGAGGAGATGTGTTCCTCCATAGCCTCTTCGGGACGCGAAATATTATATAGCCGCGAAGAAGGTAGTAACGACCCAGGAAGGAGGTCAATGGCACAGTCATACGGGCGGTGGGGGGGTAGCGACGTAGCCCGGTCTTTACAAAAAACCTCACTAAGGGAATGATATTCCTCAGGAATCAATGCGAGATCAGGGAGTGGAAGAGTAGCAAGGTTAACCGGAGACGGAGCGGAGCGCAAACAATGACTATGACAAAAAATGCTCCAATTGCCCCTCCGCCGGGGCACTGCAGTCGGAAGGCGGAAACGACAAATCTTGAGGCTTGGGTGTTGACCGTGTGGACCAGGTAGATGACTGCCCTCTGGTGGACGGAGGATCCACCCTCCTCTGCGCGTGACGCTCTCGTAGGCGGTTGTCCAATCGGATGGCGAGCGATATGAGCTCCTCGAGGGTCTGGGTCTCGTCTCGGGCAGCCAGCTCGTCTTGGATCTGGGAGCTAAGGCTAGCCAGGAATATTCCTCGTAAGGATCTCTCCCCCCAGCCACTCTCCGCCGCCAGGATTCGGAAGGATATAGAGTGGTCCGCTACTGAGGAGGGCCCCTGGCGTGAAGCGAGGAGGTGGCTGCCTCACGGGGTGATCAAAGACGCTGCGTACTTCAGCTGAAAATAGGGGTAAGCTGGAACGAAGTCCGGGTTTACTCTCACACACCTCCATAGCCCAGCTCGCTGCTCTTCCAGCCAGTAAACTTAAAATATATGCCACTCGGGCAGAGTCTGTAGCGTATGTGTGAGGCTGCTGTGCAAAAACTAGAGAGCATTGATCCAAAATAGTCTGCATCGTCCAAAGTCCCCCTCATACTTGGGTGGGTGTGGTATGCTGGGCTCCAGGGCAAGAAAGCCCAGTGTCGAGGACGTGGGGTAAGAAGGAGCTGCTGGTTGAGCAGCCTCAGCGTCTGGGAGCGGGCGAGGCACAAACATGCTAGTATGCATCTCTTGCACAAGAATGGTCAGGTTTACCAAAGCTTGTTCATGGTCACCTATGTGCTGGCCATGAGCCTTGAGGGCCAGCTGAATCCGATCATCTGCGGGTTCCATATTGACTTGGCTATTCTGTCACAGTTCGTTTAGCAGTGGAACAAAGGGACCCAAGGATGCAGATGAATTTGAGAGTAAATAGTCTTTACTTCACAAATAAGAAAAAGTCAATACAAAAATGCTCAAAAACTAGAATGCAACAAAAGGCGACGGTGCGGAAAAAGAGGAACACAAAAAGGCACCGTGATAAAAGAACAAAGGCTAAACTACAAACTAAACTAAAACTAGGGTCGAAATTGCAAGACGTGCAAACTACGATATACATACCAACTGGATGGCACAGGGAATGGACAAGCAGGTCTGAGGCTAAAATACAAAGACACTAGGAGGAATCCTCAAACACCGTCATAGAGTGGAATAGCCAAGTACCATCCAGTTGGCCAGGTGCTGCTTATATAGTGCAGGTAAAATGAGATCCAGCTGTGCACGTCTTGCAGCTCCGCCCACAGGAAACACAGGAACTCTAAGGAAGACCAAACGTCAGAGACAAGTCTGCTGCACCAACAAGGGAAACTGAGTAAACTAACCACAAGATGGCAGCAGGTGGTGACAAAATGGTTGTACTTGTATAGTGCTTTTCTACCCCTTTTTATGGAGCTCAAAGCGCTTTGACAGTATTTCCACATCCACCCATTCACACACACATTCACACACTGATGGCGGGAGCTGCCATGCAAGGCGCTAACCAGGACCCATCAGGAGCAAGGGTGAAGTGTCTTGCACAAGGACACAACGGACGTGACTAGGATGGTAGAAGGTGGGGTTTGAACCAGTAACCTTCAGGTCGCTGGCACAGCCACTCTACCAACTTCGCCACGCTTGGTAGACCAAGGAAATGTCAAAGTGTCAAGATCAAAAACTTTAAGAAATATGTCTTGAAAACAGAAAATTCAAAAGAAAATAAACAAATGGGCAGAAAATGGAGTCACCATCTCTGACCCAATTCTACAAAACTGCCTAAACGAAATGGGATTTACTGTAAATACAGAAAAGCTAAACAAAAGCCATCAGTAAAACCCAAACATAAAAAAACAATGTTATAATGGGCTATGGTAAAGCAATCATGGACTATGGATGACTAGATTAAAGTCATATTCAGTGATGAATCTCAAATCTGCAATGGACAAGGTGATGATGCTTGAACTTGTGTGTGGTGCCGTTCCAGTGAGATTTATGAAGACGACTGCCTGAAGAAAACATGCATATTTTCAAAGTCATTGAGGACATGGGGCTGAATGTCAGATAATGGCAGTGGGGAAATGGTTGTCATTACATCTTCAATAAATGCACAATTTTACTTTGACATTTTGGAAACTTTTCTTATGCCATCATTTTTCAAGATAATAAAGCATCTTGCACAAAAAAAACTGTAAAAAAAAAATCTCAATCCAATTGAAAATTTGTCATAGAAATTGAAGAAATCCGTCCATGACAAGACTCTAACCTGCAAAGCTCATCTGACAACCGCAATTAGAGCAGTGTTTTTCAACCACTGTGCCGCGGCACACTAGTGTGCCGTGAGATACAGTCGGGTGGGCCGTGGGAGATTATCTAATTTCACCTATTTGGTGTAAAAAATGTTTTTTGCAAACCAGTAATTGTAGTCTGCAAATGATGTGTTGTTGTTGACTGTCTGTGTTGTCTAGAATAACCGTGTAGTACTCTCCCATATCAGTAGGTGGCAGCCGGTAGCTAATTGCTTTGTAGATGTTGGAAACAACAGGAGGCAGTGTGAAGGTAAAAAAGGTATTTAATGCTTAAACAAAAAAAAGAAGAAAAAAAAGGTGAGTGCCCCTAAGAAAAGGCATTGAAGCTTAGGAAAGGCTATGCGGAACAAAACTAAAACTGAACTACAAAGTAAACAAAACCAGAATGCTGGACGACAGCAAAGACTTACTGCGGAGCAAAGACGGCGTCCACGAAGTACATCCGTACATGACAATCAACTATGTCCCCACAAAGAAGGATAATCCATCCATTTTCTACTGCTTATTCCCTTCGGGGTCACGGGGGGCGCTGGAGCCTATCTCAGCTACAATCGGGCGGAAGGCGGTGTACACCCTGGCCAATTCGCCATCTCATCATAGGGTAAAAACAACTGAAATATTCTTGATTGCTAAAACAAAGTAGATACGGGAAATATCGCTCAAAAGAAGACATGAAATGGGGCAGTTTAGCTTGGTTGGTAGGGTGGCCGTGTCAGCAACTTGAGGGTTGCAGGTTCGATCCCCGCTTCCGCCTTCCTAGTCAATGCCGTTGTGTCTTTGGGCAAGACACTTTACCCACATGCTCCCAGTGCCACCCACACTGGTTTAATTGCAACTTAGATATTGGGTTTCACTATGTAAAGCGCTTTAAGTCACTTGAGGAAAAAGCGCTATAAAAATATAATTCACTTCACTTCAACTGCTACAGGAAAATGCCCCAAAAAATTGGAGTGCAAGACAAGAACAAACACCACACACAGGAAAACGGCAAAAAAGTCCAATAAGTCAGGGTGTGATGTGACAGGTGGTGACAGTACACCTACTTTGAGAAAAGAGCTATAGTGATGCATGCTTGGTTATGCTTTAAAGTCATATCCAACAATTGTGACGACGACTTTTTACTGTCAACTGAGTTTCGTTTTTTAGTGATTTCTGCTGGTGGTGTGCCTCCGCATTTTTCCAACGCAAAAAATGTGCCTTGGCTCAAAAAAAGTTGAAAAACACTGAATTAGAGAACGTTGAAGCAAGATTAATGAAGAGTGCTGTTTGTCTCTAGTTAAGTCTATGCATCAGAGCCTCAAAGCACAAAAGTTGTCTTTTAAAATGATTATGATTTTGTGTCATGTCTGTAATTTGCATTATTCTAAATGAACAGAATGGACATTATCCACGATTATTAATTCCGTAATTTACCACGGGTTTTAGGTGTACTAAAGCCCAATTCAGCCCAGTTGGTACACATCTGCAAGTTAAGTGGTTCTTGTGCAGGAAAGGGCAGGAGGCGAGGGGGCTGGGGGTGTGGTGAGAGATCGGTGTCTGTTGCTACAGCACATCGAAGTTGAGTTGAGAGGTTTAACAGCTTCCGCGAAGAAGCTGTTCCTTAGTCTGGTGGTCCTACTTCGGATGCTGCCAAGTCTCCTGCCAGGGGTGAGGGGATCAGAGATGGGATGCTTGCTGATGAATATGTCTGTGGTGGGGGGAAAGCTTATCCCCAGAATCTTCTGAACAGCCTTCACCACCCTCTGCAATGTCTACTTCTCTTCAGCTGTGCAGCTGCTGTGGCACACCATTGTGTTGGCACTGAGGGTGATCTTCACCACACGTCTGTGTAAGCTCTTAAGAATGGAGCTCCCTAATCCAACATGCCACATCTTCCGGAGCACAGCTGCTCCTCGGATGGGTTTCCTTCCTGAAGACCACCACCTTTGTTACATTGATGCAAAGGTTGGTGCTTTTGAACCAATCCACCATTATGTTCTACCTCCTCTCTGTACTGGGACTGATCATTGTCTGTGATGTGTCCCACTACTGCTGTGTCATCCACAAACTTCGCTATTTAACAGCTGGGGTGTTTAGCAGTGCAGTTTTAGGTCAGTAGTGTGAAGAGGAGCGGCTCAGCACACATCCTTGAGGAGAGCCAGTGCTGAGAGTGATGGAGGAGGAGACAGTCAGAGGTCTGTTGGTCAGATAAAGCCGATCAAGTCAAAAACATAACAGACTTGTGTTATCGGCCACCTGTCTATGACGGCCACTTGCCGTCAGCAGCCACAGATTGCACTTATTTTGCTTCTAGTCCTTGTAATGGCAACTGAAATCAACATTTACTGCAATGATGCATGATGTTGATAGAGTGAATCTCTCAGTGGTTGTTGTTATGATACAACGGCAACACACAAACATGCTCACACATCTACACTTTCTTCTCTGACGTCACATTCGCTTCGAGTGGAAATGCAATCCACAACTGCATACTTTAGTGTGTTTTTTATGTTACATGTATTTTTATATTATGCTCCTTTTTGCACTATGCCTCTTCTCAATTTCGAGAAAAATGTGTTTTCATTTTGTTGAAACAGCTAAATGGCAATAAAGCTTGACTTGACTTGATTAATATGTAATTTTCGCTCGCAGTGCTGATTATGTGACTGGGGCGTCACATAAGTATTGAAGTATGGCAACCCATCTGTATTAGGCAAGGCAAGGCAAATTTATTTACAGAGCACAATTTGTACACAATGCAATTCAAAGTGCTTGTCAGGAAATTAAAAGGCACAACATTTATAATAAAATAACCTTAAAACATAATCACAATTCAAATTAAAAACATAAAATAAAATCATCATGAAAACTATTTTAATTCAAAATTAAAATCAAATATTGTAGATAAAATACTTCCAGTTGTCATTTACATGCACAGTCAAATAAAGGCGTTTTTGGGCCAATTTTAGGAGCGCTTAAGCCTTCTGAAGCCCCCCTAAATAATTTGGTACGTGTTTTTTTTGTTTTTTTGTGTGTGTTTTTTTTACAAGAAATTGCAGAAAAAATTAATATTTATATGCAGGAATATGAGTTTAAATACTCAATAACATAACCTGTCATCATTCATTATGATTAAAGAAGGTGGGGATAAAAGACCCTTTGTCAGTGCTTTTCATCCAGTCCTATGTGTTCCATCAGTAACGCCCGCATTACTATACTAAAAATACAGTATACGAGTTCACTGTTACCTTGGCCTGGTCGCGCAAGACAGCAGCAGCAAGAAATAACCATGGGTTGTACTTGTATAGCACTTTTCTACCTTCAAGGTACTCAAAGCGCTTTGACACTACTTCCACATTTACCCATTCACACACACATTCACACACTGATGGAGGGAGCTGCAATGCAAGGCGCTAACCAGCACCCATCAGGAGCAAGGGGGAAGTGTCTTGCTCAGGACACAACGGATGTGACGAGGTTGGTACTAGGTGGGGATTGAACCAGGGACCCTCGGGTTGCGCACGGCCACTCTCTCCCACTACGCCACGCCATGCTTCAATTCCAGTCGTTTCAACACTGGCACATTTGTTGCAATTTCAAGGATTCTGTGCAATCAAAGTTAACAATTTCAGAACTGCGGAGAAGATTATGAAAAAGTATGTCTCACGCAGTTTTGGGGACTTTTGCATTGATGTCTACTCTGAAGAGCATGTTGGCGATCAGTGGTGGAACATTGATTGACGTGAGTTCATTAAACATTATTTACGCCTGTTTCTGGTAATTTGTCAACTATTTATTTTGTAAATAATGATGACGCTTATGATAAGCGTCATCATTATTCGCTATTATGCGACCTGACCGTGGGAGAGTTCACACTGAAGTCTGATTGATTTGTAAAATAAAACTCACAATAATAATAATAATAATATTTATAATATTGCTGACAGAAAATAACTTCCATACCATATGATAAGCTAAGCACACTACTGCCTCTTTGCAGTATAGGTGTGCTACTTAAACTTAGTTGATGTAGTTTTATAGCCTTAGTGTTATTTAAGAGTAGTGTTTTTGGTGGCTCTGAAGACTGAAAGCACTGACAGACTCATAGTCAAAAAGGTGGAGTTTTATCAGTGTTTTTTATTTTTACTTTTATCGTTTTTACCTTAGATGGCAGGTTATTGTTGTGACAGTCCATATCACCTGAAGGTGGGAATTTTTGGGAACCTCACGATTCGATTACGATTACGATTCAGCAGCTACAATGCCATTGAAAATTGATTATTGATGCATCTTAACATTTTTTTTTCGTTTCACTAAATAAGCGTTTATCACTTACGACTTTTAAAAGCAGTGCTTTTGTAATAAAAAACTGTTATATTAATTCCCATCACATTCATTAAATTCATGGAAATGTGTGCAAAACTGGAACTTAAGTGCCTTTTAATAAAGGATTTGGTTAGATCTCTCGGTGAGGTGGCTCATCAGTCAAATTTTAGAATAGTCTATATTACTTTATATACAATAAATTAATCCATTATCGATTACTGACGTTTACTAATTGATTTTATAATCGTCCATGTCCAAATTGCGATGCATCTAAAAATCGATTATTTCCCCCACTTCTAATATCAACCATCCTTACTGGCCTGATTTGGCCTGTGAGCCTTGAATTCGACACCGTTGGACTAAATGCCTTAAATGACCATGTCAGTAACAACAGGAAACAAACAATATTGCTTTTCAACTATTTCAATTTCTTCAGTATTTGCTGTGTAATTCTAATACAGTAACAACACGTTGTACGCAAAGTGCAAAAATTCTGAATCAAAGAGGTTGTGCACAGACAACATATCTTTGGGTGGGCCTCCAGCCCCTTTTTTCCAGACAAAGTTTTCTTTCCTCCAGAACCTCTGTTTTCAGGTCAACTCTGTAGTGCTGTGCAAGTTGGTTTGCACTGCTATCTGATGTGCAACCTTACCCTGTTTGCAAGTTGCCTGGTAGCTTTTCCGTGCAACAAAACTCTCCTTATGTGTCCTTACCCCTTTCAACCATTTAGATGTATTCAGTGTTGTGTAATTCTAATACAGAGCCAAAAAGTTGTGGGCGAAAAGATCTTGCAAATTATAAAACATTTTTTGCTCGTACACGTGTTTGCACCACAGGAGTCTCCTATTCTTCAAACCTACTAACGCCCCTGGTTTTCAGCCTGGATTTGAACAATGAACATTAATTAAGTTAGTGTTTGTTTGACAATCATTGGTACTTTAACTAAGTGTGGTGAAATGTGTCCTCTGGATTTGACCCATCCCCTTGTTCACCCCCTGGTAGGTGAAGGGAGCAGTGGGCAGCAGCAGTGCCGTGCCCGGGAGTCATTTGTGGTGATTAAACCCCCAATTCCAAACCTCGATGCTGAGTTCCAAGCAGGGAGGTAATGGGTCCCATTTTTTTTATAGTCTTTGGTATGACTCAGTTTGAACTCACAACCTACCTATCTCAGGGGGGACACTCTAACCACTTGGCCACTGAGTAGGTTTAGTATGAGGCCTGCCTCATACCTTCAAGAAGGTTATTCCAGGTTTCAGGAGTATAAAACTAAAACGCAGCCTCACCATGTTTCGTCCTGACTCCGGTCACCAGCAGAAGACAACTCCCGGAGGTCATCCAAGGTCAAGATGGTTCATATGGTTTTACTTTGGCACAAGATCATCAAAAGACTTACACACAAGGAGAGCTGTTTTGAAGTCTATTCTCCGAGCAAAAGGAAGCCACTGCAGTGACCTAAACACTGAATTAATATGGTCATAATTCCTGGTTCTAATCAGGACTCAAGCAGCAGCATTCTGGATGCACTGCAGCTGCTTTACAGCTCATTTAGGGAGCGCAGTGAGAAGGCCATTACAATAGTCTAACTTAGATACAAAGGCTTGGATTACTTTTTCTAAGTCTGATTTCGACATTATTCCTTTGATTCTGGCAACGTTTTCATGTTGTAAAAAGCTGCTGTAGTTATTGACCTAATGTGACAGTTAAAGTTCAAGTCTGAGTCCATTATTACCCCCAAATTTCTGACTTGATTATTACGTTTTTGGGAGCAAGTCTCAAAGTGACTACTAATAGTTTCTCTTTGCTTCTGTCAGCCGAAAACACTGATTTCCGTTTTGTCTGAGTTTAGCTGAAGAAATTTGTTTTGTATCCACACACTGATCTGTTCGATGCAATGATCAAGTGAATCAACAGGCCAACGGTCACCTACCCTCAGTGACACTCAATTAATGTCTGCATTTGAATTATTACCTCCGCTGAATTCATTGGGGTTTGTCTGTCTAGTTAGCTAGTAAATAACTAGTTGGGGGGCGGCATGGCGTAGTGGGTAGAGCGGCCGTGCCAGAAACCTGAGGGTTGCAGGTTCGCTTCCCACCTATTGACATCCAGAATCGCTGCCGTTGTGTCCTTGGCCAGGACACTTCACCCTTGCCCCTGGTGCCGCTCACACTGGGTGAATGAATGATGAATGAATGATTGGTGGTGGTCGGAGGGGCCGTAGGCGCAATCTGGCAGCCACGCTTCCGTCAGTCTACCCCAGGGCAGCTGAGGCTACAGATGTAGCTTACCACCACCAGGTGTGAATGAATGATGGGTTCCCACTTCTCTGTGAGCGCTTTGAGTATCTAACAATTGAAAAGCACGATATAAATCTAATCCATTATTATTATTATTAGTTGGCTGAATAGCAATCTCGGAACTCCAACTGACAAGGACTTCTGTTTGTGTTTCCGTGTTTAGTGTTTGTTTCCTGTCTGCGCTCTTATTTTTGTTCCCCTTCCTGCTAGTCTCCCTGAGCACTCATTTTCTCTCACCTGTTCCTGATTGGCAGCCTGGCACATCTGGTTTCAGTTGCCAATCAGGCAGCTATTTATGCCTGCCTCGCCTGTTCCTCAGTCCTCAAGGAGTGATTCTGTCACAAACTCGCATTGCTGTGGTAGTTGTGTTACCAAGATGCAGGAAACAGGAGCATGAAGTGCAGGTAAAAGTTTTTATTAAACTCAAAATAAGGAGAAGCAGTCATGCATGCAGAGGTCCTAAACATAATCAAACCTCGAGCACTGAGGAACAAGCGAGGCAGGCATAAATAGCTGCCTAATTGGCAACTGCAACCAAGTGTGCCCAGGCTGCCAATCAGGGACAGGTAAGGGAAACGAGCGCTCAGGTAGACTAGCAGGAAGGGGAACTAAAATAAGAGCGCCGACAGGAAACAAACACCAAACAAGGAAACACAAACATAAGTTAAGTGACAGATTGTCACATCCTCAAGTTTTTCTTCAAACAAAACATAGAGCTAAAAGGAATGGGTGGGTATGATGAAATTTCCAGGAAATGGGAACAAGTGATTACATTCTGGGGGTGATCCGGATCACCGTTTGGATTTAAGATTTTTCAAAAGGAATTTTTTTACTGTTGGGAGAAAGGGTCTGACAAGGTATTTCCGTTCCAAGTGTTTTTCTAGTTGTTTATATCTTCAATATTATTAGTTAATCGGGCCTGTTGGCAAAAATCAAAAAGAAAAAATATATATTCAATGCTGTTTCTATTATCCCATCACAAACTCTATACAAAACACATATACATGAACTGGCCATAAAATGAAGATCACTTTAAATTTATAATGGTTACCAACCTCATAAAGTGGCCACCATCACTTTTGCTCTTTCCCTTGAGTGGTCGCTATTGACTGTATTTACTAGTTACTTTCCCATAAAAGTAATTGAATTCAAATTTAATTTTGTAGTGGCGTGTGCTGTTGAGATGTTTGGCTGAATTTGTGATTTGTGATTATCTACCAAAACGCTAGGAGGCAGTGTCTTCTTAAGAGTAAGCAACCACAACTGTCTTTGCCTAGCTATTTAGCTTCCCGTGTATTACGGCACTTTTTTTTTTCAAGCCAATACAGTTAATGGCTATCTCTCAAGACCGATACTGACAACTTATTTTTGTCTGTGATTTTTAAAAAAAAAATTAGATTTAACTCTAGTTTGTACACACCTTTCTTTAAAGCTAGCTTTGGGGGAGCTTCTTCAGCAGCAGGCCTCTTCAAAGGCTTTCAAAACCATGTTGTAACACCGTTATAGAGCAATGCTGGTGCTTTAGGTGGCTGATTAGACTTCTTAGACTTCTTTTTATCGTCATTCAAATTTGAACTTTACAGAACAGTTAAAAAACGAAATTTTGTTGCATTAGCTCATGGTAATGCAGGATAACAGAGCAATTAGGTGCAGATATAAATAAATTGTTTACTATACAGATAAATATATTGCACTTTTGCATATGCATCCACGTTTATAGATGTATGTTATATTGTCTTTATATTCCAGACAGTTAATCCATTTTTGGGGGGAATTGAGGGGATTGTTTTGTTGCATTGAAGAGTCTTACGGCCTGAGTGGAGAAGCTGTCACAGAACCTAGAGGTTCTGCTATGGAGGCTGCAGAACCTCTTTCTAGATTCCAGCAGTGAAAACAGTCCTTGATGGGGGTGGGAGGAGTCTCAGCAGATTTTCTGAGCCCTGGTCAGGCAGTGGCTTTTTGCGATCTCCTAGATAGGAGGAAGATAGGGTTTGAAGTGGCAAACACAATGTCTTCCTCTCAAACAATGAACATTTTCACATGATCAACACAATTTATGTTGGGCTCAGGGAAAGACAGGCTGTTTACAGCACTGCACAGGAAGGATGAGAACATCCATCCATCCATTTTCTACCTCTTTTCCTCTTTGTGGGTGACGGGGGGTGCTGGAGCCTATCTCAGCTGCATTTGTGAGCACTTGAATTGTTCACTTTAAACCACTTACAGCACAGTATGGGTGATCTTATATCTTTCAGTATTGTTTTCTTTCAGAGTTATCAGTGTGCCATCATAATTCCTCAAATCGGCTCGATAATTATCTGTACAATATGTGTCGTGCAAAGTAATCGTGAACAATGGCGACTGAGAGGACAGATATAAGTGCATAGTAACACGCTACATTTTACTGTCGGTAACATTAATTCATTAGTTTTCCCTTCAGGGGAAAAACAAAAATGACTTTTGAAACATTGGTATTTTTTAAACACTAATATTATTAAAGACGAGACAAAAGAAAGTCAATGAACTTTTGTGATCACTAAAGTTGATGAATGATAGCCAGCAGGCATTGCTGGTGCCGCCGACAAGCAGTGGGTACAATTATGGCAGCGGAGCCAATTGATCCTGGCCAAAGAAGATCCTTATGTGAAATAGCAGCGCTTGTTTTGTGATGCAGCTGTTAAAGTAAAGTTATAATGTACGTTTGTAAAAAAAAAAATCCTCTTTAATGGAATTAGCTTGATATCGTGAATTGAGATTGCAATTTTGGGGGAATTTTTATTTAATGTTTCTTTGTGCAGCACTATTGTCTTGCATACTGATCTCTCTTCATAATCCATTGGTCCTGCAAAGGTGTAGTGACAAATATGAAGTATCGTTAAAAAATATCACTTTGGGCACCACTAAAGAGTCTTATAATGATAATAATAGAAACATTGACTGATCTTCTATTTTATAGAGCACTTGTCAGTAAGGATGGCCACCTTTTCACATTTGAATCAATATAGTACCAATCCCCAGTACTTGGGAATCCATACCAGTACTGAACGGTACCAATTTTCATGACTTTCATGAGTGTTAATTGTCTTATAAAACAGTGGTTCTTAAATGGGGGTTCGCGTACCCCTGGGGGTACTTGAAGGTATGCCAAGGGGTACGTGAGATTTTTTTAAAATATTCTAAAAATAGCAATTCAAAAATCTTTTATAAATATATTTATTGAATAATACTTCAACAAAATGTAAGTGCGTAAACTGAAAAGAAATGCAACAATGCAATATTCAGTGTGGCAGCTGCATTTTTTGTGGACATGTTCCATAACTATTGATAATAAAGATTTCTTTTTTTGTGAAGAAATGTTTAGAATTAAGTCCATGAATCCAGATGGATCTCTATTACAATCCCCAAAGAGGGCACTTTAAGTTGATGATTACTTCTATGTGTAGAAATCTTTATTTATAATTGAACCACTTGTTTATTTTTCAACAAGTTTTTTGTTATTTTTATATCTTTTTTTCCAAATAGTTCAAGTTTGCACTGCTATACAATTTAATAAATCAGAAACTGATTACATAATGCTGTATTTTACTTCTTTATCTCTTTTTTCAACCAAAAATGCTTTGCTCTGATTAGGGATACTTGAATTTAAAAAAAAATTCACAGGAGGTACATCACTGAAAAAATGTTCAGAACCACTGTTATAAAATATAAATATATGTATATTTACATATATATATATAAATTGTAATTTGACAAAATAAAAGCATGTTTTATTAAATTATATATATATATTATATTATATATATATATATATATATATATATATATATATATATATATATATATATATATATATATGGATATATAATTTAATAAAACATGCTTTTATTTTGTGAAGGTACAATTTTCCAACGATATTTGACATACTCTGCTGCTACATTCATGCAGTGTTTAGTGACCAGCAGGCACTTTAACATCGCTAAGACGCCATAATAAGCATACAAAAATACACAGAACGACTGAAAATATATTTGTTACCTTTATTTTGCTTTGTACATAATATTGACTCTTTGGAAATGGACCAAATGGTTGAATTTCAATTATTTGGATTCAATAGATAAAGGATGCATGTACTTTTTTAGTTTTTTACCCATATTTCTGCACAATAACTCGGATATGTTAACACTGGCTAGTAGTGAATATGGAGTGATTTTTGGTCCAGAACATATTTTGCTTTATTCATTATTGATGTATTCTCTGCTACTTTATGTTGTGTATTTTATATGAGATTTTCAGTTCATTAAATCATCTCTCTCCATACGTGGCTCTGGACTCTGGTGTGTTGCTTTTGCCAGGAAGTAGTCTTTGCCTCTAAGATGAATGTGCTAGTCTTTTCTTTTGTTGAGTCATTTTGTTGAGTGTTAATACTCTAAGTATTGGACTTATTACACGCCAGCCGTTTGATAGTTACATGCAACTTAATTGCATGTCACGTTTACAGTTTTAAGGGTATTTGTGTTGCTCAATAAGGGCAAAACAGGTGTTTGTAATGGGAAAGATGTTAATGTGTTTTGTATTCATTCAATCATTTAATATAGTTAGTGATTAGCTTCTCCAGATGATGAACAGCGCCACAGTTTTTTCAAAGTGTAAGGTAATCCATCACAGTTTTATGATAATAAAACATGTAAAATGGTAATCCATCCATCCATCCATTTTCTATCGCTTATTCCCTTTGGGGTCGCGGGGGGCGCTGGTGCCTATCTCAGCTACAATCAAGCGAAAGGCGATGTACACCCTGGACAAGTCGCCACCTCATCGCAGTGTAAAATGGTAATGTTTTCAGGAATTTTACTGCTTTTCATTGTTGTAAGGGTTATTGTTACGTCCTTATTTTGTTGATAATGTTACGCTCTCTTATGTTGTCAAACTGTTCACAATTAAGTTTGTTTTTGTTTTCTTAAAATCTTTAGTTTTGTTTTAAATATAATCATTCTCAAGGCATTAAATCGATCACAACTGAACTGTTTGTGTTAGAAACGTTTGCCTCTAGTCAGAACAGACATTACCGAATTTGGAGGGGTTGAAATCGCTAATGTTAATCAGTAATATGTCTGTTGCAATTTTGATGTAACTTAGCATAGAGCTAGTGCATTTTTAAAACAATAAGCCCTATTGTACTTTTGAGCACCTTCTTACTGCTTTGTTGGCATGGAAAATTGTAATACTACATACAAACAATCCGTCTGTTTCCAGTCTGAGTGCTTGACTGTTTTTTTCTGGTGCCAATGCTCAAACTGGAAACGATGTTAAGTGCAACAAAGGTAATCAAAATATGGCAACTTTTGATTTGACGTGAATCAGTAGTGATGGACTTCGGTCGGTCTATAAAAGTACATAATTTGGTCCGTATACCTGTTACTAATTGCCGCTTAAAATCGTCTTCACTGTTCTCTGCTTTACAGCGTCATTGTCAGGCTTTAAAGGATAGAATAATTACACAAAGCCAACATCTACCTACGTTTTTATATTCATGACACTATGGGAGTGTATGGATGGCTGTAAGGTAAAGCAGTTGACGGAAGAATGAGTTGCATTTTATCTTGTTCTGGTAGGGTACTCATAAGATACAAAGGTGTAACGTTTTCCGATTGCGCTTTTGCTGTCCTTGAAAATTCAAAACCATTTATTTTTAAACATGTAAAGGAGTCACTTCCTTGATAAGGGTGAATAGTTTATTTACTTGCTGAATGTCTGCATAAAACATTGCTTGCTCTCTTTGTGGACTTGGATTTTCCCAAGGCCAGATGCGCTCATCAAAAGTATAAAGTATCTTATCTTGTCTGAAAATTAATTAGGGATGAACACTTGGAATGGGTAATTTATAATGTACGGGTTTAAATTAAACATAACTAAATATGTAAATGCATGGTGGGTGTTAGCAGCAACTTATCAACTATACATCTGCAAAAATAACATTTACAAAATAATGATATTAATACTATTTACGGTACAGTTAGAGACACTTGTTTGCTGAGGGGAATTCGTCACATTTCATGTGTCATGTAAACCGCGACGAATATGAATATGAATCCCCTTCCTACTTGTGATCCGCATTAAAACACAATACTCGGCAGTGGAGATCACATACTTTTTTTAATGAAAAACAGCCAATGCTGATCAAGTGTAGCATTGAGTGGCTAATGGCAAGGCCAATTTGACCAATGTAAAAATATGTTAACCACTGCCATTAGTAAAATTAATGACTTTTTTCACACAAATTTTTTTTTTCAATAAATACAGTATGCAAAAACTCTGAAATACTTTATATTGGTCTGGTATTTTACAATCATAAACGTTTTTGTTCCATCTATGCTTTATTCTTTTGTTTAGAAATTAATATTGACAATTCTGTATTTGCTTTCTCCATCAGCCCCTCCCACGTTCACAGATACGCCACCTCAGTACGTTGAAGCCAAGGAGGCTGGGAGCATCACTTTGACCTGCATGGCCTTTGGCAACCCCAAACCCTCGGTCAGCTGGCTGCGGGAAGGCAACCTTATGGTGACCAGTGCCAAGTACAAGGTATAAATACTGAATTCGCTACCTTTATGATTTATTGAGAAAAAACACCCTCCAAAATCATTGCATTATATTTCTAAACTGCCAGAGCATGTGACAATTCAGCAGCTTTCAGTGTATTTGTACTGAAGTTGAATTGCAAGTTTTGTTTCAGTTAAAAGGGAACTGCCTTTTTTTTGGAATTTTGCCTATTGATCACAATCATTATGAGAGACAAGAAAATGGATATATTTAAAAAAAAAAAAAGCATTTTAACTCGTAAATAAAAGTCAGCTGACAAAGGAGTCCTCTATTCTGCCCGTAAAGCCCTCTAAGTCAGTGGTTCTCAAATGGGGGTACGCGTACCCCTGGGGGTACTTGAAGGTATGGCAAGGGGTACGTGAGATTTTTTTTTAAATATTCTAAAAATAGCAAAATTCCAAAATCCTTTATAAATATATTTATTGAATAATACTTCAACAAAATATGAATGTAAGTTCATAAACTGTGAAAAGAAATGCAACAATGCAATATTCGGTGTTGACCGCTAGATTTTTTGTGGACATGTTCCATAAATATTCATGTTAAAGATTTTTTTTTTTTTGTGAAGAAATGTTTAGAATGAAGTTCATGAATCCAGATGGATCTCTATTACAATCCCCAAAGAGGGCACTTTAAGTTGATGATTACTTCTATGTGTAGAAATCTTTATTTATAATTGAATCACTCGTTTATTTTTCAACAAGTTTTTAGTTAATTTTCTATCTTTTTTTCCAAATAGTTCAAGAAAGACCACTAAAAATGAGCAATATTTTGCACTGTTATACAATTTAATAAATCAGAAACTGATGACATAGTGCTGTATTTTACTTCTTTATCTCTTTTTTCAACCAAAAATGCTTTGCTCTGATTAGGGGGTACTTGAATTAAAAAAATGTTTACAGGGGGTACCTCACTGAAAAAAGGTTGAGAACCACTGCTCTGAATAACCACACAATAACCCACGGGCACACCATTAGTTTGGAACCGTAAAAACGAGAAGCTATTGTGGAAAAAAAAAAAAAATTACATAAAAAACTTCCAAACACAAAACAATAAACGAGTACAAATATTTGAATATTGGCATCGAAAAGTTGTCATGATTAAAAAATATAGCCACCAAAAATATTGTATTTTTTCCAATGTTTGTATTTATTTGTTGCCAAAACTTGTTTTGGTGCCAATACAACTTTATCAAGAATATCAATTTTCATTTTTCTATACCAAATCTTATTGGCAGTGTTTTAGCTCCATAGCCACCACGCTAAACTTGCCATTCAATATACCTTTTTCTGTGTCCGTTTCTGCTCTCTATTTGTCCCTGCGACTCTTCCACCACAACGTTATGGACTAAGAGCCATTTCTTATCACAGCTTATTGCGTGATAAGAAAGAAATAGTGCTGTTGAATGACATTTTTGTTACCTTTTTATTATCGCATTAACTTTAACATCCCCTGGCTTTCTCGTGCACACACACATGTCCGTAGATACATACACAAAAGCCGCCTCAGAGAAGCGACAAACAATTGGAGTCATGGCTGACAACTTGCCCCCAGTTCTGCCTGTAACCACCAGGAGGCAGAAAAAAAAACATTGAAGAGAAAGTACGTAGCCACCAAAAAGCGATGAGAGCAGGTGAGAAGAGTAAATACTGGAGATGTTTTTTAGCGCATCAAGTTTCAAAATGTATTCTATGGTTGTTACATTTATGTTAAACAGGTGAGTAAAATCATGCACTTCTTCCAAACACTGCTTTTAAGCTAAAGTTAAAGTACCAATGATTGTCACACACACACTAGTTGTGGTGAAATTATTCTCTGCATTTGACCCATCACCTTTGATCACCCCCTGGGAGGTGAGGGGAGCAGTGAGCAGCAGCGGTGGCTTTGCCCAGTGATTTAACCCCCAATTCCAACTTTTGATGCTGAATGCCAAGCAGGGAGGTAATGTGTCCCATTTCTATAGTCTTTGGTATGACTCGGCCGGGGTTTGAACTCGCAACCTACCGATCTCAGGGTGGACACTTTTTTTTAGCAAAACTTTATTTTATGACTAAATAATTCTGTCTTGGATTTCAAAAATACATATTTTTTATTTGTTATTGTTACGATAGTTTATACATTCAATGATAGCTAATGTTTGCTAAACTTAGCCAAGGGGTCGGCAACCCAAAATTTTGAAAGAGCCAAATTTGGCCAAAAGTACAAAAACAAATCCGTCTGGAGCCGCAAAAAATTATTAGCCATATTATATACAGATAGTGTGTCATGAGATATAAATTGAATTAAGATGACTCAAACGAAACTAAATGAGCTCAAATATAGCTACAAATGAGGCATAATGGTGCAATATGTATATACAGCTAGCCTAAATAGCATGTTAGCATCGATTAGCTTGCAGTCATGCAGTGACCAAATATGTCTAATTAGCACACAAGTCAATAACATCAACAAAACTCACCTGTGTGCATTCACGCATAACGTTAAAAGTTTGGTGGACAAAATGAGACAGAAAAAGAAGCGGCATAACACACATCTTAGAAAGTTGGAGAAAGTTATACATGTAAACAAACTACAGTGTGTTCAAGGACTGCCAAAATCAGTAGGACAAAACGGCGCTCGCCAAATACTTTAATCCTGGGGTATCAAACTCATTTTAGATCGGGGGCCACGTGGAGAAAAATCTACTCCCAAGTGGGCCGGACTTGTAAAATCCCTGCACGATAACTTAAAAATAAAGACTCCTTCAGATTGTTTTCTGTGTTTAAAAAGAGAAGAAGCACATTCTGAAAATGTACGAATCATAATGTTGTTGTTTTTTTACACTTGCATGTCGCGGTTAATATTACTCTATCTTTATTTGTCGTTATTTATATTTTTGGAATGAATGATGTGATAATTCCAAAAAAAAAAAAAAAAAATGAATGAATGATGTGATAATCTCCTCTCTGAGCTGCCACCTTATCGTGTGGTAGAGGAGTTTGCGTGTCCCAATGATCCTAGGAGCTATGTTGTCCGGGGGCTTTATGCCCCCTGGTAGGGTCTCCCAAGTCAAACAGGTTCTAGGTGAGGGATCAGACAAAGAGCAGTTCGAAGACCTTTATGAAGAAGAAAAAACAGGCCCCCCTGTTCCCATGGGGCCCGGCCGGGCACAGCCCGAAGAGGCAACGTGGGTCATCCCTCCAATGGGCTCACCACCCATAGCAGGGGCCATAGAGGTCGGGTGCGATGTGAGCTGGGCGGCAGCCGAAGGCAGGGCACTTGGCGGTCCGATCCTCGGCTACAGAAGCTAGCTCTTGGGACGTGGAACGTCACCTCACTGGGGGGTAAGGAGCCTGAGCTAGTGCGCGAAGTAGAGAAGTTCCGGCTGGATATAGTCGGACTCACTTCGACGCACAGCAAGGGCTCTGGAACCACTTCTCTCGAGAGGGACTGGACTCTCTTCCACTCTGGCGTTGCCGGCAGTGAGAGGCGACGGGCTGGGGTGGCAATTCTTGTTGCCCCCCGGCTCAAAGCCTGCACGTTGGAGTTCAACCCGGTGGACGAAAGGGTAGCCTCCCTCCGCCTTCGGGTGGGGGGACGGGTCCTGACTGTTGTTTGTGCTTATGCACCAAACAGCAGTTCAGAGTACCCACCCTTTTTGGGAGCACTCGAGGGAGTACTGGAAAGTGCTCCCCCGGGTGATTCCCTCGTCCTACTGGGGGACTTCAACGCTCACGTTGGCAACGACAGTGAAACCTGGAGAGGCGTGATTGGGAAGAATGGCCGCCCGGATCTGAACCCGAGTGGTGTTTAGTTATTGGACTTTTGTGCTCGTCACAGTTTGTCCATAACAAACACCATGTTCAAACATAAGGGTGTCCATATGTGCACTTGGCACCTGGACACCCTAGGCCGCAGTTCCATGATCGACTTTGTAGTTGTGTCATTGGATTTGCGGCCTTATGTTTTGGACACTCGGGTGAAGAGAGGGGCGGAGCTTTCTACCGATCACCACCTGATGGTGAGTTGGCTGCGATGGTGGGGGAGAATGCCGGACAGACCTGGGAGGCCCAAACGCATTGTGAGGGTCTGCTGGGAACGTCTGGCAGAGTCTCCTGTCAGAGAAAGTTTCAATTCCCACCTCCGGAAGAACTTTGAACATGTCACGAGGGAGGTGGTGGACATTGAGTCCGAGTGGACCATGTTCCGCACCTCTATTGTCGAGGCGGCTGATCGGAGCTGTGGCCGCAAGGTAGTTGGTGCTTGTCGGGGCGGCAATCCTAAAACCCCTTGGTGGACACCAGCGGTGAGGGATGCCGTCAAGCTGAAGAAGGTGTCCTATCAGGTCCTTTTGGCTCATAGGACTCCGGAGGCAGTGGACAGGTACCGACAGGCCAAGCGGTGTGCAGCCTCAGCGGACGCTGAGGCAAAAACTCGGACATGGGAGGAGTTCGGGGAAGCCATGGAAAACGACTTCCGGACGGCTTCGAAGCGATTCTGGACCACCGTCCGCCGCCTCAGGAAGGGGAAGCAGTGCACTATCAACACCGTGTATGGTGCGGATGGTGTTCTGCTGACCTCGACTGTAGATGTTGTGGATAGGTGGAAGGAATACTTCGAAGACCTCCTCAATCCCACCAACACGTCTTCCTATGAGGAAGCAGTGCCTGGGGAATCTGTGGTGGACTCTCCTATTTCTGGGGCTGAGGTTGCTGAGGTAGTTAAAAAGCTCCTCGGTGGCAAGGCCCCGGGGGTGGATGAGGTCCCAACTATCGTGGGATCACACTCCTCAGCCTTCCCGGTAAGGTTTATTCAGGTGTACTGGAGAGGAGGCTACGCCGGATAGTCGAACCTAGGATTCAGGAGGAACAGTGTGGTTTTCGTCCTGGTCGTGGAACTGTGGACCAGCTCTATACTCTCCGCAGGGTTCTTGAGGGTGCATGGGAGTTTGCCTAACCAGTCTACATGTGCTTCGTGGACTTGGAGAAGGCATTCGACCGTGTCCCTCGAGAAGTCCTGTGGGGAGTGCTCAGAGAGTATGGGGTATCGAACTGTCTTATTGTGGCGGTCCGCTCCCTGTACGATCAGTGCCAGAGCTTGGTCCGCATTGCCGGCAGTAAGTCGAACACATTTCCAGTGAGGGTTGGACTCCGCCAAGGCTGTCCTTTGTCACCGATTCTGTTCATAACTTTTATGGACAGAATTTCTAGGCGCAGTCAAGGCGTTGAGGGGTTCCGGTTTGGTGACCGCAGGATTGGGTCTCTGCTGTTTGCAGATGATGTGGTCCTGATGGCTTCATCTGACCGGGATCTTCAGCTCTCACTGGATCGGTTCACAGCCGAGTGTGAAGCGACCGGAATGAGAATCAGCACCTCCAAGTCCGAGTCCATGGTTCTCGCCCGGAAAAGGGTGGAATGCCATCTCCGGGTTGGGGAGGAGACACTTCCCCAAGTGGAGGAGTTCAAGTACCTAGGAGTCTTGTTCAAGAGTGTGGGAAGAGTGAATCGTGAGATCGACAGGCGGATCGGTGCGGCGTCTTCAGTAATGCGGACGTTGTACCGATCCGTTGTGGTGAAGAAGGAGCTGAGCCGGAAGGCAAAGCTCTCAATTTACCGGTTGATCTACGTTCCCATCCTCACCTATGGTCATGAGCTTTGGGTCATGACCGAAAGGATAAGATCACGGGTACAAGCGGCCGAAATGAGTTTCCTCCGCCGTGTGGCGGGGCTCTCCCTTAGAGATAGGGTGAGAAGCTCTGCCATCCGGGAGGAACTCAAAGTAAAGCCGATGCTCCTTCACATCGAGAGGAGCCAGATGAGGTCGTTCGGGCATCTGGTCAGGATGCCACCCGAACGCCTCCCTAGGGATGTGTTTAGGGCACGTCCAACCGGTAGGAGGCCACGGGGAAGACCCAGGACACGTTGGGAAGACTATGTCTCCCGGCTGGCCTGGGAGTGCCTCGGGATCCCCCGGGAAGAGCTAGACGAAGTGGCTGGGGAGAGGGAAGTCTGGGCTTCCCTGCTTAGGCTGTTGCCCCCGCGACCCGACCTCGGATAAGCGGAAGAAGATGGATGGATGGATAGATGTGATAATGTTCATCAGTCAACTCAATGGTGTTCATTTTCAATCAATCAAGATAAAAACAAATCAAAATCAAATTACAGTGTGCCATGTATGTAGTTTGATCATTTTCCTCGATTGATGTACTAACATCATGTGGTTTATTTTGTACATATGTACCATCATCTACAGCAGGGGTCGCCAACCTTTACCACTCAAAGAGCTATTTTGACTCGTTTCACAAAATAAAGAAAACTATGGGAGCCACAAGACTCTTTTGAAATTTAAAATGAAATAACGCAGCGTACAAAGTTTTTTGCTTTGGCTATGTATTAACCAGGGGTCTCAGACACGCGGCCCGCACCTTAATATGAAAATTTAATATCAGTGCGGCCTGCGAGTTTTATTTGAATGCCACTTGACATCACATTTGCTAACTCTCTCAATTTTTCCAGGAGACTACCGAGTTTCAAAGCAACCATTCTCTCGACTGTCTGCTGGTTTTCACCCAAATAAATTTGATAAGGGCGTGCTATGATGACAATGCTTTTAGCGCACTCTACAACCGTAGTAAACAGCTTACCAGCCCATTTGCATGTTGTATGAGGCTTCTGCAGACACACATAAGCGACTGCAAAGCATACTTGGTCAACAGCCATACAAGTTACACTAAGGGTTGTGATACAAACAACTTTAGCACTCTTACTAACATGCGCCACATTGTGAAACCACACCAAACAAGAATGACAAATACATTTCGGGAGTCAGCAGCCGCACACTACATGTGGCCGGCCGGCACTCAGATAGCATAGTGTTAAAGTGGACGCAACGACATGGTCGAGATGACGTTTAAAGCTTTGGCATCACGGCACGCCCTCTATATGGTTGTCCGGGTGAAATTCTGAGAATGTTATCCTGGGGATATTTCTGGGAGAGGCATTGAAATCCGGAATACCTGCCGGAAGAATGGGGGGGTCGGAAAGGATGCAGCTGAGCCACATCAGAGTGATCCAAGAGCCGCATGCGGCTCCGTAGCGGCGGGTCGCCGACCCCTGATCTACAGAGATACAAATAATTGCTATTGCAACATCCAGTAGACACATGTAGAAGAGCTGTTTCTTTCATTCAAAAATTTCAGGTTAATTTGTATACTTAGCAAACTCATCCCGTGGGCCGGATAAAACCTGTTCGCGGGCCTGACCCGGAGGGAGGTTTGTGTCATGTTTTTCCTCCTAAAGAAATCATATTAACACAAACAAATATATTTTTTCCCCTCATCTTTTTTCATTTGTCATACCTTTTTGTTGAAGCTCCAGAGAGCCACTAGGGCGGCGACAAAGAGCCGCATGCGGCTCTAGAGCCGCGGGTTGCCAACCCCCGACTTAGCCAAATCGCTATCATTAACAAACAAACAACAGTTTTACCTTCATCTGCAATTTGTTACAGCCAAAGGGCAATTGTTAATTACAGCCATGATTTTATGTCTTAAAAATCATATTTATCCGACAAACTAGTTAAGAAAGTAGTGAAATAGCTAGCGTTGCATGGCGTAGCTAACACTGGCTAGTACAAATAGTTTCAGCCGACAATCAGTGGCCCTGCGGTTAGTGTCCGCCCTGAGATTGGTAGGTCGTGAGTTCAAACTCCGGCTGAGTCATAACAAAGACTATAAAAATGGGACCTGCTACCTCCCTCAGCATCACTCAGCATCAAGGGTTGGAATTGGGGGTTAAAACACCAAAATAATTCCAGAGCGCTACTGCTGCGGCTCACTGCTCCCCTCACCTCCCATAGGGTGGAACAATGGGATGGATCAATGGTACTTTAACTTTAACTTTGTTCTCTTCCCATTTTCCTGCTAGTGTGTGTTATGTGGGGGTGTGCCTTGTATGTTTAAAGAAGGAAGAGGGCAGTAAACGGTACAATGCCTACGACACTTAACTTCCTTAAGGCAGACCTGTAGGGATGTTACATGATGAAAAATTCATATCAGGGTTATCAAAACTCAAATGATCACCGTTATTATTATTATTATTATTATAATTAACATGGTAATGTTTAATGTACCTAAAAAGTACTTATACACACTTAGCTCTTTGACTAAGATATTGTTTTAAATAACTAAACTAAATTGTCCCACAGTTAGAAAAGCCACTGTTTTGCATGTTTTGTGTTTCTTATGCTTCACTGATAGTGTTTTAGCCTTAGTTTTTTGTTTGTATTAATGTCTAAGCGTCCTGACCTGTTAAGGCAGGTCTAACCTTGTTTTGGTTTTGTTGTTTTTCCTGTAATTGAGTGATTTTGTTCCTATTTAGTTACTTATTTTTCCCCTCTTCCTGTTCTGTGTGTTGCCTTGCAGTGACTTTATTTCCCTACTTCTGTGCACTGTTTCCCTCACCTATTCTTGATTGACGATCAGTGGACTCACCTGTCCCTGATTGCTAATCAAAATGGTTTATATGCCAGCCTCAGCTGCCTCTTGCTGCTTGAACATTTTTTTATGTTTGTTTCGCATTGATAGTGTTGTTTGCGTCTATTTTCGTCTCTGTCAGCTCACTGCTTGTGTATGACCGCCAAACACTGTTGGATCTTTGCCCCTCTCCCACTGATATGATCAACTCCGACGATGGTTTTTCGACGTCCCAGTCAGCTTTTTCACCTGGCCGGATTCCTGCCTTCCTTTCCCGCCTCCTGGCTCCTCTCCATCGGCGGAAGCGTCTCCGGCGCTGCTGTAAACGTGGCGGCCAGCTGGTGAAAGTTAGGGCACTCCTGGCCCGGCTGCCCGTGGCTTCCCGAAGGAGGAATGGTGTGGTATTTTTCCTATTGTTGGTTTGGAGGATGAGTCTTGCCGCCGTCGGTCCTGCTGTCCCCGCCCCCGGAGGCGCAGGTTGGATTCCCGCCACCTGCGGACTGTGTGCCGGGCCCCACCTGGATTAGCTGCGGCCTTGGACGTGTGAACGCAAGATCTTTGACAAACAAAACGTTTATCCTGAAGGATTTCTTCACTACCCGCGGACTTGACTTCCTCTGTGTGACGGAAACATGGCTGAGAGCCGGTGAGTCCGCCCCTCCTAATGAACTTCTGCCTCCAGAGTGTTCCTACTTTAATTCTCCGCGGTCGTCCGGTCGAAAAGAAGGAGGATTAGCAGTTGTTTTTAAAAATGACTTTAAATGCCGTCAGATCCGCCTGCAATCCTCCTTTTCAAGCTTCGTACTGTGCATGTTTGAACTGGGTCTTTCTAATGTTGTCCTGTGTGCCGTCGTTTATCGACCACCCAAGTACCACAAAGACTTTATAAATGACTTTTTCTGAATTTCTGGCTGAAATCCTGCCCAAATATGATCGTGTCCGTATTGTGGGTGATTTTGATATTCACACCTGCTGTTCAGACGAGTCGCTTTCCATTAGCTTCCTGAATGTAATTGACTCATTTAACTTTGTACAGTCAGTGTGTGGTTCCACACATGAACGCGGGCATACACTCGGTTTAGTGCTCTCGTATGGTTTGTGTGTTTTTAATTTAGACATTTTCGACACTGTGTTCTATGATCATATGCCGATCCTGTTTGATATTCCCACTCAGTGTCCGGTTAAAATTGTGCGCTCTCAACACTCTCGCATATTTAATTCTTTGTCTCCTGTTCTGTTCTCCTCAATTTTTTCGATTCTTTGTGATGATAATTCTGCAGCCTCTGTATGTCCGAATACTGAAGAGTTGGTTTCTGGGTTCAACTGTATTTGTCTACAAACACTGGGCACGATGGCTCTTTTCAAGTGCCGCCGCTCTAAAGCCACGCCTCAGCCCTGGTTGAATGACGTCACTCATGCAGCCAGGGGCAGATGTAGGATAACAGAGAGAAAAAGGAAAAAAGACAGGCTCCATGTGTCCTTTGCCATTTTTAAAGAAAGCCTGCTTTCCTTTCAGATGACTGTAAAAGCAGAGATGACTATATATCTATCTCAGATTATATCTTCTAACTGTAACAACCCCATAGTTATGTTCAAAACTATTAACACTGTCATTGATGCTCCCAAATCTTTTGGTTTGATGCTTCTTTTGAATTCTGTGAAAATTGTCTCCTTTTTTTCACTGAGAAAACTGTGTCAACTAGAGCCAGTTTATCCCAGCCTTCATATGATCCTTCTGTCTGCATTTCTCTTCTGTTTTCCATCAGTTTGAGCCGGTGTCCTTTTCTTTTTTAAATGACACAGTTAGTCATATGAAGCCCTCTGGTTCCCCTGCAGATGCCCTCCCACCTCGCCTGTTTAAGGTGCTATTGGATCAAGTGTCCTTAACATTATCAATAGTAGCCTCTCTTCTGGAATTGTTGCAGTACAGTTTAAACATGCAGTGGTACGACCTCTACTTAAAAAAACAAGCCTCGACCCCTCTCTATTCTCTAACCTTAGACCTATCTCTAATCTTCCATAGATTTCCAAAATATTAGAGAAGGTTGTCTACAGTTAGTTGTTGCCCTTCTTAGAGGATAATGGTATCACTGAGCTGTTCCAGTCCGGTTTTAAAGCCCTCCACAGCACAGAGTCAGTGCTTGTAAAAGTTTTTAACGACATCCTCCTGTCAACTTCTTTCAACATACAGTATTCTGGTAAATACTGTATGTTGTCCTGGTGCTTTTAGATCTGTCTGCTGCGTTCGACACCGTCGACCACGCCACCTTAATCACTTGTCTTGAGAACTGTGTGGGTATCAAGGGCGCAGCCCTCAACTGGTTACGGTCGTACCTAACGGACAGGAGTTTTTGTGTAAAAATAGACAGTTTTATGTCTTCCACAGCCCCTTTACCACATGGGGTCCCCCAGGGCTCAATCCTTGCACCAATCTTATTTGCGCTTTACCTTCTCCCCCTTGGTTCTATTTATAAGGAAGTACGGTATTGCATTTCATTTTTATTCCGATGACTGCCAGATCTATTTTCCCATGGCACAAAATAACACGCTTCAACGTCGCATTGACTGCCTGCACGACATCAAAGCCTGGCTTTCAGCTAACTTCCTGAGCCTAAAAGAAGACAAAACAGAAGTTATGTTGTTCGGTACAAGTCGCTCTCCCTCCCCCAACGTTGACCTCGGCACTCTAACCCCGCATCTCAGCGACTGTGTCACAAACCTGGGGGTAAAGTTCGACCCAGATTTTAAATTGTAAAAACAAATCATCAGCGTCGTTCAAAAAAGCTTTTATCAATTGCGCCAAATAGCGTAAGTGAAACCGCTTCTATCAGGACATAATCTCGAGAAATTAATCCATGCCTTTATCTCGAGTCGTTTAGACTACTGCAATGCCTGTATGTAGGCATTAGCCAAGCCTCCCTTGCCCGCCTGCAGCTCATGCAGAACTCTGCTGCTCGTCTGTTAACACAGACCCGCAGACGTGAGCACATCACCCCTATATTAGCGTCCCTTCACTGGCTCCATTTGCGTTACCAAATCAACTTTAAACTCTTCCTATTTGTTTTATAAAGTCTAAAAAAACTCGCGCCAACATATCTCTCCGACCTCCTTCAGCCTCACTGCCCCACCCGATCTCTAAGATCAGTCGATCAGCTGAAGGCTGAATCTTAGAGTTGACAGAGCTTTCGCCGCTGCTGCTCCTAAGCTCTGGAACGACCTACCTCTGAGAGTTAGACAAGCCTCCGTTCTTCCTGTTTTTAAATCTCTCAATGGAGAGGCGCAACCGGCGAACGAGCAGCGGGGCGGGACACCCTGGAGCCCTGCCCAAGATGGCGGCGAAGACACGGAGATGACGACCAACCAGAGAAGCGGGGCGTACCGGGAGTGACGCCGCAATCAGATTCAGGTGCGTGGATTGCACATCGGGACACGATTAACGTATCTCCTCACACTGTATAAAAGGGGAGAAGGAGAAGGGATCGAGGCAGAAGGAGGTGGAACGTCCGCAGCAGTGGCTGGAAAGAAGCAGACAGCAAGACGTGAGAGACGAGGAGCGAGACACGGAGCGTGAGCAGTGGGAGCGACGACGGCGAAAAAGACATCTATTATTGAAAAATAAAAGAGTCAAACCTGCTAGAGAGATGTCCTTCCTGGGTGGTCAGTGGAACCCGAGCGGCGACAGGGAAAGTCGTCCACAAATGGCGCGCAACCCGGCTGGACCACCGGAGGCGGGGGAGGTCGATCCCCTGTGGGCTATCGTGAGCGCTCTCACACAACTGGCAGCAAGCAACCGGCAAAATTGCCAGCTCATGCAGGCGCTGGCGGACAAGGTGAGGGAAGAAGTCAAAGAGGACGCCGGTGAAGTCTTGGCTGAAGCGTCTCACCTGGAAGGCGGGGCTGGTGAGGCTGCAGTGGCGTCTGCAGACCAGCAGGGCGAGCTGTCTACCAAAGAGAGGGAGGACGAGCTCGCCTCCGTAGAAGAGCTAAGGAGAAAAGAGTCGCGGAAGTAGATGAGAGGAAAATGACTGAAAAAAAGGCCAAGAAGGAAGAAGAAGAGAGGATAATAAGAGAAGAAGAAGAGCAGGAAAGACAAGCAGAGGAAAAAAGGAGACGGGAAGAGGAAGAGAGGAGACGACATGAAGAGAAAGCGAGAATGATGGAAGAGGAGAGGATGAGAAGGGAAGAAGAACTGGAACGACTCGCAGAAGAAAAGAGGAGGCTGGTGGAAGAAGAGAGAAAAAGGAATGAAGAAAAGATGAAAGAGGAGGAGGAAGAGAGAGTGAGGAGGGAAAAGGAGCTAGAACGGTTAGCCATGCAGAAGAGGAGACTGGTGGAGGAAGAGAAGGAAAGAAAGAAGGAATAGGAGAGGATGAGACGACAAGAAGTAGAAGATGAATCAGATGATGATGATGATGATGAAGAAGAAGATGAAACAGATGAGGATGAAGAAGAAGAGGAAAAATCAGATGAGGATGAAGAAGAAGAAGAGAATGATGATGATTATGATAAATCAGTACAGGATGATGAAGAAGAAGAGGATGATGATGATGAAGAAGACAGAGACAAAGAAAAGGATGAAGATAAAGACAAATAAATGGTTGTGGCTGACTCACAAAAGAAAGCGGACCAAAGGACGCCAGCAGAGGGCGAGGATGAGACTTCACCACCAGAAGATAAAGACGAAAGGAAAGAAGAAAATGAAGAGAAGACAGGTGGCAGTTTTCACTTCCCGCCCCTTCAAAAAAGGTAGGGGGTAGTTGGCTTTGCCGGTTGGAGTTCCGGCTTGTGTCTGTCGATGGAGGTATGTGGAGAGGCACAGCCGGTGAACGAGCAGCGGGGCGGGGCACGCTCGAGCTCTGCCCAAGATGGCGGCGAAGAGACGAAGATGACGACGGAGCGGAGAGGCGGGGCATACCGGGAGCGGCCCCGCAATCAGATTCAGGTGCGTGGATCGCACACCGGGACACGTTTTATGTATTTCCTCACACTGTATAAAAGGGGAGAAAGAGGAGGGATCGAGGAGGAAGGAGGTGGAATGTCCGCAGCAGTGGCTGAAGAGAAGCAGACAGTAAGACGCGAGAGACGAGGAGCGAGACACGAACCGCGAGCAGTGGGAGCGACGACGGCGAAAAAGACCTCTATTATTGAAAAATAAAAGAGTCAAACCTGCTAGAGAGATGTCCTTCCTGGGTGGTCAGTAGAACCCGAGCGGCGACGGGGAAAGTCGTCCACACTCTCTTAAAAACATACATTTATTCTATGGCTTTTAACACTGAGTGATATCCATACTGCAATGGCGCCCCATAATACACCTGCTGTGAACCTGTTTTTTATGTTTTATTGATTTTATTTATTCATTTTTTATCGTGTTCTGTTTGTGTTGTGTTGTGTTTGCTCGGTTCTCGCATTATCTTTTAACCTGCCCATTGTACAGCACTTTGGTTACCCCTGTGGTAAATTTTAAATGTGCTCTATAAATAAAGTTGATTTGATTTTGATTTGATATCATTTAATTGTTCAGTATAGTCCAGTCTTTATATGCACAGCTTCCCCGTGTTTACTGTGCACTTCAAAGCTGCTCTCTTATTTTTGTGTTTTTAAACAATACATACTTTTCTTCCCTGCACGTCATCTCCTGTCTCCACATCTTAGGGTCACATTTTCCGCAAACGTGCGAGAACATAACACTAATCTTTTATTGGTTGTGTTTTAGCACTTTAGGATGCATTTAAATGAAAAGTGTGTAACAAATAAAGTCAATTATTTCTTGTTTCTGGCAGGTGTTGTGGCATTCACCTCAGTTTAGTGGTCCTTTAATGCACCGTAACAACACCTCCGCCTTGTATAAAACAATCCATCTGTTCTAAAAGAGCACAGTTTGTAGGTCCAATGTGCACAATTGAATAGCTCATTTGCGCTGACAGAAATACCGTACATTTAGATTGGGGTATGTGTTTTTATTTTTGGGCAAAGACTTTATTGACACTTGTTTTCATGTTAGCATGGCGCCAGTCAATCTGTGAGTTTATCAAAATGGAGTTATCAATCATGTTTTTTTTTATCATTTCAGTTAAAAATGGTCAGGAGTTTTACCGTGGTTATCATTAATACTGTTTATCTTTACATTCCTACAGCCGTGTAAGCTTTGCAAACAGTCACTTTTATCCATCCATCCTTCTTCTTCTGCTTATCGGTAGTCATGTCGCGGGGGCATCAGCTTAAGCAGAGAAGCCCAGACTTTCCTCACCCCAGCTACTTTGTCCAGCTCTTCTCATCTCGAAGCATTCCTAGGCCAGTAAAGTGAAGTGAATTATATTTATATAGCGATTTTTCTCTAGTGACTCAAAGCGCTTTACAATATCTAAGTTACATTTAAACCAGTGTGGGTGGCACCGGGAGCAGGTGGGTAAAGTGTCTTGCCCAAGGACACAACAGCAGTGACTAGGTTTGCGGAAGCGGGGATCGAACCTGGAACCCTCAAATTGCTGGCCCGGCCGCTCTACCAACCGAGCTAAACCGCCCCAGCTGTTAGACATAGTCTCTCCACCGTGTCCTGGGTCTTCCCTGTATTCTCCTACTGGTCGGACGTGCCCTTAACACTTCCCCAGCGAGGCATTAGGGGCGCATTCTGATCAGATGCCCGAACTACATCATCTGGCTATACTTTGAGCTCCTCACGTATGACAGAATTTTTTACCCTATCTCTAAGGGAGAGCCCATCACCCAACGGAGGAAACTCATTCCGGCCGCTTGTACTTGTGATCTTGTCCTTTCGGTCATAACCCACAGCTCATGACCATAAGTGAAGGTATCGATATCCATCGATTGGTAAATTGAGAGCTTTGCCTTCCGGCTCAGCTCTTTCTTCACCACAACGGATCGATACAGGGTCACTGAAGACACCGCCCTGATCCGCCTGTCGATCCCACGAGCTTCCTTTCCCTCGCATGTGAACAAGACCACTCGTTACTTGAACTCTTCCACTTGGGGCAGGATTTCCTCCCCAACCCGGAGATGGCACCCGACCCTCTTCCAGGTGAGAACCATGGACTTGGACTTGAAAATGCTGATTTTCATCCCCGTCGCTTCACACGCTGCAAATCGATCCAGTTAGAATTGAAGATCCAGGCCAGATGAAGCCAGCCGGACCACATTATCCGCAAAAAATAGATACCTAATCCTGCAGCCACTAAATGGGATCCCTTCAAAGCCCTGATTGCGCCTAGATATTATTTCCACAAAAGTTGCAAACAAAATTTACAACTTCAAGTCAAGACAAGTCCGAGTCCATGGTTCTTGCCTGGAAGAGGGTCAAGTGCCATTTCCGGGTTGGAGAAGAGATCCTGCCCGAAGTGGAGGAGTTCAAGTACCTAAGGGTTCTTGTCAACCACGACAGCCCCACAGACATCCAGAGCCTTACGGAACTCCGGGCGGATCTCATTTACCTCCAGGGCCTTGCCCCTGAGGAGCTTTTTAACTACTTTGGCAACCTCAGCCCCAGAAATAGGGGAGCCCACCACTGCTTTCTCATTGGAAGGTGTGTAGGTGGCATTGAGGAGGTCTTGGAAGTATTTCTTCCACCGATCCACAATATACAAAGTCGACGTCAGCAGCACCCCACTATACACAGTGTGGACTGCTTCCCGCTCTTAAAGTGGCGGATGGTGATTCAGAATTGCTTCGAAGTTGTCCGGGAAGTTGTTTTCCATGGCTTTTCCGAACTTCTCCCATGTCTGAGTTTTTGCCTCTGCAACAACCAAAGCTGCACACTGCTTATCCTGTCGATCTGTCCGCTCGTGGACGGGTTCTGGGATTACAGCCACGGCAGTCACCGACCACCTTGCGGCCGAAGCTCCAATCGACTACCTCAACAATAGAGGCACGGATTATGGTTCATTTGGACTCAATATCCAGCGCCTCCCTCGTAACATGTTCGAAGTACTTCCAGAGGTGGGAATTGACACTCTCTCTGACGAGCGACTCTGCCGTACGTTCCGAGTAGACAATCACTATGCGTTTGGGCCTGCCAGGTCTGTCTGGCATCCTCTCCCCCCATCGGAGCCGACTCACTACCAGGTGGTGATCGGTTGAAATTTCCGCCCCTCTCTTTACCAGATTGTCCAAAAATCAGCAAATCCGATGATGCAACCACAAAGTCGATTATTGCACTGCTGCCTAGGGTGTCCTGGTGCCAAGTGCACATATGGACACCCTTATGTTTGAACACAGTGTCCGTTACTGTGACAAGCGTAAAAGTCCAATAACATAACACCACTATGGTTCAGATCAGGGTGACATTTTCTCTCAATCACGCCTTTCCATATCTCACTGTCGTTGCCAACATGAAGTCCCCAAGTAGAACAAGGGAATCACCTACGGGAGCACTCTCCAGTACTCCCTCTAGAGAATCAAAAATGGGTGGGTACTCTGGACTGCTGTTTGGTGCGCAAGCACAAACAGTCAGGACGCGTCCCTCAACCAGAGGGACACCATTATGCGACTAAGGATCTCCAAATTGAGCAGCCTTTGAATTCCTGATCCTAAAAGGAAATTTGTCGACCTGCTACATTTTTGTAGAATTATTGTAAATGGGATTAGTTAAGGACTCATTGTGTTCAGTTATTTCAAAGGCACATGTTTGGGGCGGCATGGTGAAACAGGGGTTAGTGCATGTGCCTCACAATACGAAGGTCCTGAGTAGACCTGAGTTCAATTCAGTTTGCATGTTCTCCCTGGGACTGCGTGGGTTCCCTCCGGGTACTCCGGCTTCCTTCCACTTTCAAAGACATGCACCTGGGGATAGGTAGATTGGCAACACTAAATTGGCCCTAGTAGGTAAGTAGGTAGGTAGGTCTTTATTGTCATTGCAACAGGTCTGAGATCGGTAGGTTAGGAGTTCAAACCCCGGCCGAGTCATACCAACGACTATAAAGAAAATGGGACCCATTGCCTCCTTGCTTGACACTCAGCATCAAGGGTTGGAATTGGGGGTTGAATCACCATAAATGATTCCTGCCCACTGCTCCCCTCACTTCCCAGGGGGTGATCAAGGAGATGGGTCAAATGCAGTGGACGGATTTCACCACACATAGTGCGTGTGTGACAATCATTGGTACTTTAACTTTAACAAGTACAACAACATTTTTGTTTACGGCACAAACCCGTTCAAGATTGGACAAACAAACAGTGTACAGGGATACAGAACAGGAGCGCTGAAGATCTGTCTATTTGTGTTGGCCCTGTGATGAGTGGGAAACTTGTCAAGGTTGTACACCGCCTTCCGCCCGGTTGCAGCTGAATTAAGCTCCAGCGCCCCCGCGACCCCAAAAAGGGACAAGCGTTAGAAGATGGATGGATGTTTCTGAATAAAATGCAGGACATACTGAACAATCCTTGGTGTCAGTGTCAGTAGCACTTAGAACGTTGGGCAAAAAAATTTGCCTGTTAGCTTTTAAAAGAGATAGGTAGAACAGATTTACTTTAGTGATGACCATGCAAATAAACCATGTGACCACAGTGCTTAAAGGGGGAACATTATCACAATTTCAAAAGGGTTAAAAACAATAAAAATTAGTTCCCAGTGGTTTGTTGTATTTTTTGATGTTTTTTTCAAAATTTTACTGGTCTCGGAATATCCCTAAATAAAGCTTTAAAGTGCCTTATTTTCGCTATCTTCGAAACCACTATCCATTTTCCTGTGACGTCATACAGTGCTGCCAATGTAAACAAACAATTGGAATACCACAGCAAGATATAGTGACATTAGCTCGGATTCAGACTCGGATTTCAGCATCTTAAGCGATTCAACAGATTACGCATGTATTGAAACAGATGGTTGGAGTATGAAAGTATTGAAGAAGAAACTGAAGCTATTGAGCGAATAGCTCTTGACGCTATTCATAGCCATAGCATGGCCGAATAGCTGCGTTAGCATCGCCGGTAAAATGTGCGGACCAAACGATCAAGACTTTCGCATCTTGTGACACTGGAGCAACTTAAATCCGTCGATTGGTAAGTGTTTTTTTCGCATTAAATGTGGGTGGAAGGAAACGTAATATAGTTGCAAATGCATCTGCAGGTTATCCATACATCTCTGTGCCATGTCTGCTTTAGCACCGCCGGTAATTAGCATGTTAGCATTGATTAGCATAGCATGTTAGCATCGATTAGCTGGCAGTCAACATCAACAAAACACACCTTTGTGATTTCGTTGACTATCGTTGCAAATGCATCTGCAGGTTATCCATACATCTCTGTGCCATGTCTGCTTTAGCACCGCCGGTAAATAGCATGTTAGCATCGATTAGCGTAGCATGTTAGCATCGATTAGCTAGCAGTCACGCCGCGACCAAATATATCTGATTAGCACATAAGTCAACATCAACAAACTCACCTTTGTGATTTAGTTGACTTTATCGTTGCAAATGCATCTGCAGGTTATCCTTACATCTCTGTGTCATGTCTGTCATCGCCCGTAAAATGTGGAGACACTTTGGTACATTCAATGGGGGTCTGGCGGCAGACACTTTCGCATCTTCGGGCCAGTGGTGCAACTTGAATCCCTCCCTGTTAGTGTTGTTACACCCTCCGACAACACACCGACGAGGCATGATGTCTCCAAGGTTCCAAAAAATAGTCGAAAAAACGGAAAATAACAGAGCTGAGACCCAATGTTTACAATGTGTTGAAAATGAAAATGGCGGCTGTTTTACCTCGGCAACGTCACATTCCGACGTCATCGCCTCCAGAGCGATTAACAGAAAGGCGTTTAATTCGCCAAAATTCACCCATTCAGAGTTTGGAAATCGGTTAAAAAAATATATGGTCTTTTTTCTGCAACATCAAGGTATATATTGACGCTTACATAGGTCTGGTGATAATGTTCCCCTTTAAAAGAAACACCTAGCATTTGTTTTTCCATCAGTCAAGATGTTAACTCACATGTAGCGCACTTTGCATGCAATATGTCCTTTCTTAAGCAACCATTTCCATTTAGCGTCGTTGTACCAGTACACTACCATTAAACACCTAGCAAGCAACAATAAAAAAAAAGTTACCAGTAGTTTAATCGAGTCACTGTATTGACTAGTAACAATCCTATTTGTATGTACAGGTATTTGATGGAAGTTTGACGGTGCTATCCATCACACGGGAGGATCGTGGTGCCTATACATGTCGAGCCTTTAGCCCCCAAGGAGAGGCCATTCACACAACACGGCTGCTAGTTCAAGGTGGGTTTGTTTTTTCACCTTATCTAATGGTACACTCTTCTATGACTCTATGGGAAAGGATAAGTGCTCACTAGTGTTGTCATGGTTACCATGGAAAAAGTAATCTGAGCAGTGATTATGGAGCCAGAAACACACTTTTTAGGGCTAAATAAAGACTAAACTGGCTCATACAGGAAAAATAATACATAGGATGGTAAAATCCGCCACTGTTTCCATTTGTAAGAAAAAAGTTGGATATATTTCTAACTTATATTTGTCGACACGGAAGCGATCTGCTAAAACTAAAATATGTTCGGCAGGGGCGGAGACGCACTCGCTGTGAGCTGGAGGGGGACAGGCGTAGATGTTTTTGACATGTAAATAAGAGACAAAATGAGTTATTTTCAAGAGACAGCAAGAAATTGGCTTGAAGTTATGTCAGTTTTTGACAAAAGTGTTTTTTTATTTTTTTGTTTGATATGGTCCTGATGGCTTCAACTGGCCGGGATCTTCAGTTCTCACTGGATCGGTTCGCAGCCAAGTGTGAAGCGACCTGAATGAAAATCAGCACCTCCAAGTCCGAGTCCATGGTTCTCGCCCGGAAAAGGGTGGAATGTCATCTCCAGGTTGGAGAGGAGACCCTGCCCCAAGTGGAGGAGTTCAAGTACCTAGGAGTCTTGTTCGCGAGTGGGGGAAGAGTGGATTGTGAGATCGACAGGCGGATCGCTGCGGCGTCTTCAGTAATGCGGACGTTGTACCGATCCGTTGCGGTGAAGAAGGAGCTGAGCCGGAAGGCAAAGCTCTCAATTTACCGGTCGATCTATGTTCCCATCCTCATCTATGGTCATGAGCTTTGGGTCATGACCGAAAGGATTAGCTCACGGGTACAAGCGGCCGAAATGAGTTTCCTCCGCCGTGTGGCTGGGCTCTCCCTTAGAGATAGGGTGAGAAGCTCTGCTATCCGGGAGGAACTCAAAGTAAAGCCGCTGCTCCTCCACATCGAGAGGAGCCAGATGAGGTGGCTCGTGCATCTGGTCAAGATGCCACCTGAACGCCTCCCAAGGGAGGTGTTTAGGGCACGTCCAACTATGTCTCCCGGCTGGCCTGGGAACGTCTCGGGATCCCCCGGGAAGAGCTAGACGAAGTGGCTGGGGAGAGGGAAGTCCGGGGTTCCCTGCTTAGGCTGCTGCCCCCGCGACCCGACCTCGGATAAGCGGAAGCAGATGGATGGATGGATGGATGCATCATTCAATTTTCAAAATGTTTGTGGCATTTAGCGACTTTTTGTACAAACAAGGTAAATTTGACTAATGGAACTTGATGAGGTGGTTGACAAAGGTCGTTGACATAAGCTGTACAAATTTAAGGGGACTCCAGTATACAAAAATTATTCATTAAAAAAATTCATATTGTATTACTTTGCTCTCTTACATACAGTATCTGCTCACTTAGAAACAGTCCTTATAGCATGCAGAATGTGCAGCACCTATGGGTAGTCACTAGCGGATTATGTAATGTATTCCTAAGTAATGCAAAGCCTGAGGTACAATAGGCTTTAATGGTGAGTTGGCCTGTTGTGTATAGTTTACACTGTAATGGATTAATGTGGGCCCCTCCTGGAAAGCCACTGAGCTGCAGATCAACTGAGAGTCTACAGTGCCAGCAAATCTCCAGCGCTCAGTGCTAGTTCCAAATAGGGCAGGTTGGTACACAAAACTTGTGGGCGTCGACACACACACACATACACATGCACACACCAGCTTGTCCAGCATAAGGGTCCGGCAGATGGAAATGCTCTGCCATTTAAAAGATCAGACTGTGGATGACAGGTCATAACTGACAAATGGTCATGCAGAGAGTTTGTGCGTGCGTGCGTGCGTGCGTGTACTGATGTACCTATGGAACAGGGGTCCTCAGCATCGTTACACATCCACCAAGATAGGACCACTGAGCCTACTAGGGACATTTTTAGGTGTGTGTGTGTGTGTGTGTGTGTGTGTGTGTGTGTCTATACTGATGTACCTATGGAACAGGGGTCCTCAGCATCGTTACACATCCACCAAGATCGGACCACTGAGCCTACTAAGGACCTTTTTAGGAGTGTGTGTGTGTGTGTGTGTGTGTGTGTGTACTGATGTACTTATGGAACAAAGGTCCTCAGCATCGTTACACATCCACCAAGATGGGACCACTGAGCCTACTGGGGACATTTTTGTGTGTGTGTGTGTGTGCGTGAATGCGTGTGCGTATGTGTGTACCTGCATGCGTATGTGTGTTTGTGTGCTTCCATAGGAATGCAGTGCCGTTGTTAGGTTTTCAATGAATTGAGTCCCTGGGACCCACTGCTAGTGAGTGTGTTCCTGCGATATACAATGGGTCCCTAATACAAATAAGTGAAGCTTTTTCTCCACACAACTTTGTCTCTCTGTTGTTAGCAAACTATCAAGCTATCTTACCAAAGAGAGTCCGACATGCCTCTGCTTTACATGCTTTCGCATAACAGACGTACTTGCAAGAAAAGCAAGGTGTACTATGCAAATTGAGTCAGATATTCATATCTTTGACGTGTTTAGTTTTTACTTGCTGTGATTTGTCTCTTCCTGTTGCTTCGCAGACACATCTGCCCCTTTGTGTCTGTCCAGATAAACACCAGCGGTGACGTCACAACTCTTGTCGCCAACAAATTGTATTATTGATTTTTGTCAACGTTAACGGTTGAATCCCAATGAATTGTTTTAATTTTAAACTCAAATGTACTGTTTTTCATTTGAAAACTGAGGCGCGTCTCCGGGACGCAACAAGAGTGAGTTGACTGCATCCTTTCAGAATTCTATGCATCAAGTTCTTAGCAACATCTCTAGGAATGTGAAGTGTATGTCATAGGGCTGTAATGTTACTGTATATAAACAGTGCCCCTCTCGGTTTAGAGTAAATGTGTGTAAATGTTTTTGATTTATTTATTGGATATAAACGTTCCATTTTGGCTAACGTGCAGCATTAATTGTAGGAGTTTGTAGCCTCATTCACAAACACGACACATTAATACGGAATCAAGCTTTTTCAAACAAGTCCCTTGCACAATGTGAACAGTGGGAAAATACCGAACCAAAAGCTCTGTACCGAACTGATCGATTTTACACCCCTACATTAAATGTACCGGTACTGGTGGTGTCTTCTTTGTCCATTTAATTATTTTTTGTGGGTTAGCTGGTTAATTTGTTGCATTATTTTTTGTGAGAATATTGAAATAAATTAGTGATATTCTTGACTGTGCCTTTTGTGTGTTCCCCACCAGGCCCTCCGTTTATTGCGTCACCGCCAGACAATATTACTGTCAACATCTCGCAGGACGCCTTCTTCACCTGCCAGGCGGAAGCCTACCCTCGGAATCTTACCTACACCTGGTTCTGGGAGGAGGATAATGTCTTCTTCAAGAAGTAAAGTTATGATCGGGTTCTTGATTGTCCATTATTTTAATTACCCAATGTTTATCCTTTAGAATCCCAGGTTGTTCCTTTTTCCAGTTAAACAAAGAACTTGGTGTGATCCATATTACAGTAGACGGGAAAGTGTTACCTCTGAGAACATTTAATTTGGATCAGGCCATGTCCCTGTGAAAACAGTTTAAAAAATGCAAATTTTCTCTACTAGGTTGTTAAAAAAAATTTCCATCCACACTAGAGATGCTCCGATCGATCGGCCACCAATCAGTATTAAACGTGAAAAACTACCTTTCAATGCTGATCATGAAAGACAATCCCCTTCTGGTCATACTTTACTCAAATGTGGTCGCCTGGCTGACAGGTGACTTGCATTTAAATGTGAATGTCCATACAGGGATGCAACGAATAACCGGTTTTACTTTTGACTGTGATTAAAAATGTCACAGTTGTTTAATAGCAAAGCCTCCACGGTGTGTTTAAGTCCTCCTCATTCGCTGTAAACCGACATTTTACTGGTAAGTTATTTTTGGCACAACTTGCTCGTAATAAAAACAAAAGTACATCAGCGGTGGATGCGTTTATACACTCCTAAGGATGGGTTTGGATTTTCTCATTTCCCACAATGCGTTGCCGTTGGCCATACGCGTGATACTAATAATGGCGATGACATTTGCGAATGTCCATTACCACAATCGCGATGGCAGAGATATTAGAGTTAAAGTACCAATGATTGTCACACACACACACACACACTAGGTGTGGTGAAATTTGTCCTCTGCATTTGACCCATCCCCTTGATCACCCCCTGGGAGGTGAGGGGAGCAGTGGGCAGCAGCGGTGCCGCGACCGGGAATCATTTATGGTGATTTAACCCCCAATTCTAACCCTTGATGCTGAGTGCCAAGCAGGGAGGCAACGGGTCCCATTTTTTTATAGTCTTTGGTATGACTCTGCCGGGGTTTGAACTCACAACCTCCCGATCTCAGGGCGGACACTCTAACCACTAGGCCACTGAGTAGGTCTAGCTTTTATTGCGTTCCTAAGCGTATTTCTGGACAAACGAAAGCAGTTACAAAGAAGAGTTAACGAGGGAGGCAAGCATGGATTGCTGCAATCAACCGAGATGTGACGTGTTATGGAGAACTTTGTGTTTGTTTGGATTGTTTAATTACAGGTCATTAGGAACATTTTGCATGTAAAAATAGATATAAAATAAATAACAGCCCCACTTTGCAAAAACTTGGTGTGCTTGGTAGAAGAATTAGATAGTTGTACTTTATTTATTCCGTCAGGAAAATTTACATTTTTAGCGCAATCCCATTCAAAATCAAACAAACATTACAGGGAGACAGAACAGGATCGCTGACGGGTCTGCCGGCTTCCAGCGCCCCTTACAAAAAAGATGAGATACAGGTAAACAAGGGGGGGAGGGAATAGGGGAAAAAAAAAAGAAGATTAAAATAAACTAAAAAAATCGGTCTTAGCCTGGGCCCTGGAGAGGGGGTGCAGACTGAGGCCAAGGGGAAAAAAACAAATCATAGCCATAGAACACATCCCTCTTACATGTGTGTAAGAGGGAAACATCAAACATCAAAGAACAGAGAAGACATTAAAGACATTAAAGCAGCAGATACAACCAGACACTTTTACATACAGCTATGAATAAAAAGTAAAAGAAACATATCCACTGTGGTGGCCTCTGATGTGTTCCACGCCATCGTCCGCTGGGGTGGAGGGAGCATGGCCAGTGACAGGAGCAGACCCAACAAAGCAACCAAGACAGCCGACTCCACTCTCGGCCAGTGTCCAGTCCGCATGGATGAGCGATGATAGGTCCAACGAGACTGAGGTGTCCGACACCTGTTCACCCAGCCTCTCGAACATGAAACTTTTTATCAATTTCAAGAACTTGAAATTTATTTAAAAAAAAATAGTACTTACTCCTCGCATCCGGACTGTAGCTTCCACATATAAAAAAACTGAAGCGATAAGAGAGGATCATTCTCCCAATTCTGCCTTATAGTCAGTGTGCTGAGCTGACATTATATTATTTATGCATGATTATTCAGGGTGTCAAATTTCTGAGAGTCCATTACTTTCAGAAGAGAGTCATCATTAATTGTCATCAATTAATGTCCACTGGGTTCATACAGATAAACATAAATGTTACAAACTCATCCACAAACCAAGTGTTCATAGCTTTTTAGACTCTCATCATTTTTTTAATTAAGTAATTCACAAAGTCCTGGAATGAGACATTGGGGAAGATGTCGCACATGGTTTCTGCTCTACCCAGACTCTTGTATGAATCCTTGAACCCAATTACGGCTGTTTCTCCTTATAAACGACAAAGGGACTTTTTATCTAATGACTCACAATATTTCTCCATCGTATCACAGCTGGTGCAATGTAATTTTCCACCGATGAGTTCGGAAATATTACATGTAGCCTTATCGTGAACGATGGCGCCCGCCCTTCAAAATAGGTTTTGCCAATGCATTGTGGGATAAAAATGGAAAAAACCTAAAACTAGTGAGACAAGTTAGTATGCTATATTATCTTAAAAATGGCAGCAGGACAAAGCAGTGAACTGTTCCCACCCAAAAACAGCTGAAGTCGACTGTGTAGGGACATTTCGGGTACTTCAAAAATAGACCACAAAATGACCTATTGTAACATCAGTATTTACTATGACGTCACATTCGTCACTTGATTGACATATCGGAATTTGGGGGATCTTGTGAGGTGACTGCTGACTAGTGTGAGCTCATTATGAAGAAAAACCGACCTACAGGAACACAAGAAGTACATTTTATTTCAACACAGACTGTCTTCCTAAACATTCCACAGTACAAGTGTGAAAAACAACCCCACATATTCTGTCTTCATAATTTAATTTCGACAAGTGATTTATTCCGGCAAGTGAAACCCAGTGGTGGTTAATCAGGCTAATTTTGCCAGTACAGCAAGCAGCGCGCTCACCATCTGAGTACACAAAAGGCCTATACATTCCTGCAAAAAATCAAACTATGCAATGGCATAGATCCCTATACTTTACCAGAAAAATAGATTTGTGGAGTGGAAAAGGATTATTCGTCAGTGTAGTTCCCAAACATATCCAACTATCGTGTGCTCCAGATATCCTTCGACACAACAAAATAGCTGAAAACTTGGAAAAGCATGGTGGTGTACAACTTCTTTGTGTGTGGCTGGGTCAAGGAAATTGGTAGCAAAGACTCTCCCGGATAAATATGCATCATTTTTGCTCGGGTAAGGTTGCATTTCATGATTTAATTTTGTGTGTTAGTTTGTTGCCTGCCCTTGCTCTTGCACACTTCATCAAAATACTGTATAACTATAGATGTCATCTTTGTATGTGCTAAAAGCTTCATTTATGATTTTGGCATTTGGTAAAAGCTTAACTCTTTTAGGTTTTGCTCACATTTAATAAATTGTATTTAAACCTGATGAGTTGGTGCTTAAACAGAACACTCGTACAAAATAAAAACATATTTTTAGAAAAACTAATAATATAAAGATAACACTTAAATGGGAAAAACTAAACGTTAAAGGGGAACATTATCAAAATTTCAGAAGGGTTAAAACCAATAAAAATCATTTCCTAGTGGCTTATTTTATTTTTTGAAGTTTTTTTCAAAATTTTACCCGTCATGGAATATCCCGAAAAAAGGCATTTAAGTGCCTGATTTTCGCTATCTGTGAAGCCACCATCCATTTTCCTGGGACGTCATCCAGTAATGCCAATAAAAACAAAATGGCGGATAGCACAGCAAGATATAGCGACATTAGCTCGGATTCAGACTTGGATTTCAGCGGCTTAAGCGATTCAACAGATTACGCATGTATTGAAACGGATGGTTGAAGTATGGAGTCAGATAGCGAAAACAAAATTGAAGAAGAAACTGAAGCTATTGTGCAAATAGCTATTGACGCTATTCGGCGATCGCCTTCTAACCAACCTTCCATACATCTCTGTGCCATGTCTGCCTTAGCATCGCCGGTAAAATGTGCAGACCAAACGATCGGGACTTTCGCACCTTGTGACACTGGAGCAACTTAAATCCGCCGATTAGTAAGTGTTTGTTTGGCATTAAATGTGGGTGGAGGGAAAGGCTGGATGCAAATATAGCTACAAATGTACATACAGCTAGCCTAAATAGCATGTTAGCATCGATTAGCTGGCAGTCATGTTGTGACCAAATATGTCTGATTAGCACATAAGTCAATAACATCAACAAAACTCACCTTTGTGATTTTGTTGACTTTATCGTTGGAAATGCATCTCCAGGATAACCATACATCTCTGTGCCATGTCTGCCTTAGCATCGCCGGTAAAATGTGCAGACCAAACAATCGGGACTTTCGCATCTTGTGACACTGGAGCAACTTAAATCCGTCGATTGATAAGTGTTTGTTTGGCATTAAATGTGGGTGGAGGGAAAGGTTGGATGCAAATATAGCTACAAATGTACATACAGCTAGCCTAAATAGCATGTTAGCATCGATTAGCATGCCGTGCTAATCGATGCACACTCCACGTAAATCAACTTGAATCCGTCCCTGATTGTGTTGTTACACATCGACGAGGCATGATGTCTCCAAAGTACGGAAAACAGTCGAAAAAACGGAAAATAACAGAGCTGTTTTGACTTGGTGTTTGTAATGTGTTTGAGAAAATGGCGAATTGACTACCTATGTGACGTCACGTTGTGACGTCATCGCTCCGAGAGCAAATAATAGAAAGGCGTTTAATTCGCCAAAATTCACCCATTTAGAATTCGGAAATCGGTTGAAAAATATATGGTCTTTTTTCTGCAACATCAAGGTATATATTGACGCTTACATAGGTCTGGTGATAATGTTCCCCTTTAAAAGTATATCAAACAAACTTTTTGACGGAGTGGTCACTGCAAACTTGTACATTATTTGGCTCTGCTACCTTGTGCAGGAGTGTGTGCTACTTTTGTCGTCTTTTTTTGATAAAATCTTGCATTCTTCCGCCATTCTTAAATACCTCTCGAGAAACTCTGAAGAAAAGTTTATCCTTTTTGGTAATTTAAACGGTTCATATAGCCGAAAACAATGCAAGCATAGGGTATTTTTCTTTGAGAAAGCCTAAACGGCGAAATGAGAACAGACACTGGCCTGACCACCACGGGTATTCAATGAGACAGACGTGACGTCACTTTGCATTGCAGTTACATATATCATCAACAATTAATAAATAAGCATGGATGACAATAAAACTTGAGTTTATTATTAGTAAAAAAAAATTCTTAGGAGGTTCAACAGTGTCAACCTTAGTCTTATTAATAATTATCATAATGTTAATAATACAACAATTAATTAATTTGGTACTACTAATAATAATACTTTAGTTTGTATTTAATATTTTGTAATGCTATTATAGTGTTATTGTTTGATTACTGTTATTTTCGACAGTAATATATAACCCATGAAAGCCCATAAGAAATGTCTTTGTGATTTTTTCTTTTTAAATGTTTTGTTAATCAATGCATAGGGATGAAAATTGATAAGATTTTTCTGGTTCCGACTCCACTTTCGATTCTACTTAACGATTCAGTTCTTTCACGGTTCTTTTATCAATTCTTATTTTTCGGAACGAAAAAAAAGGGTCGATTAGCATCGATTTTGTTTAGTTTAGAGGTAACATGACTTTACAAAGCCAACAGTCAGGTTTCAAGATGCACATATGTTTTTTGGAAATAAATATAAGAAATAAATATTATTCTGTAGAATTTAATCATGTGCAAATTACACAAGGATGTAACATTTAGTAACATGTGATAGTAACTTATTATGTGCAAAATTAGATATGTCAAGCTTTTATTGGTTATAATTTTGATGATTTTGACTTAACGTGTATGAAAACATGCAATTGAAAATCTTAGAAAATGGATTGTTTCAAAAACTGTAAGCCATGATGATCCAAATTAAGGCTTGACACACACTTTGTATGTAAAGAGTTAAAAAAGAGTTAAAATCACAGATTAGTTTCAAATTTGTAGTTAATTACTGACATGAATAGACCTTTACACCAATCAGTCAATCAAAGTTTATTTGTATAGCCCTAAATCACAAATGCCTCAAAGAGCTGAATGAACCACTATGAGTCCAGTCCATAGTGAGGCCAGCAGGGAACCCTCTTGTATGAAGGAGACACCGTTATCACCTGTATAACAAAATGACTGAGAGTATATCTGGTTGCAGGAAAACATGCAACTTTTCTCTAACTACAATTAAACATTCACCTACCGAAAATGCTAACTTTTGACCACAACTTTCGTCTAACATTCGTCTAACGCCAGACGTGAACTGGGGCTGCCCGCCTCGGAGCCATTCAGAATCTGTTTCTCATGTTCATCTGAATGAGAAGGCATTAATTTCAATGTGACAAATAGCGCTAACATGATAGGTGTTAGTTAGTACCGCTTGTATGCAGATAATGTGCTAGCGTTACTGCTGCTTGGGTTGGATATGAGAGGATAAAAATGCAACTTTCATTTATAATTATTGCATGCCCTGTGTTCAAATTTTTCAGCATATTGCTCAGATGTCCTGCTCTTAATAAACTAGCAGCCTTATAATTAAAGATGTCCGATAATATCGGACTGCCGATATTATCGGCCGATGAATGCTTTAAAATGTAATATCGGAAATTATTGGTTTCAAAAAAATAAGTTTCTTTTTTTACTTTTTAAAAAGCTGCTCTACGGAGTAGTACACGGATGTAGGGAGAAGTACAGAACAGTTGCGTCTCCCAGTCATACTTGCCAACCCTTCCGATTTTCCCGGGAGACTCACGAATTTCAGTACCCCTCCCGAAAATCTCCTGGGTTAACTATTCTCCCGAATTTCTCCCGATTTCCACCCAGACAACAATACTGAGGGCGTGCCTTAAAGGCACTGAATTTGCGTGCCTGCCCAATCACATAATATCTACGGCTTTTCACACACAGAAGTGGATGAAAGGCATACTTGGTCAACAGCCATACAGGTCACACTAAGGGTGGCTGTATAAACAACTTTAACACTGTTACAAATATGTGCCACACTGTGAACCCACACCAAACAAGAATGACGGACGTTTCGTGAGAACATCTGCAACCTAACACAACATAAACACAACAGAACAAATACTGAGAACCCCTATCAGCACTAACTCTTCCGGAACGCTACAATATACACTCCCTGCTCCCCCACCCCGCCCACCTCAACCTCCTCATGCTCTTCCAGGGAGAGCATGTCCCAAATTCCAAGCTGCTGTTTTGAGGCAAAAAAATGCAACTTGTGACTTCAATTATAAATATGGCAGTGCCATGTTGGCATTTTTTTCCGTAACTTGAGTTGATTTATTTTGGAAGACCTTGTTACATTGTTTAATACATCCAGCAGGGCATCACAACAAAATTAAGCATAGTGTGTTAATTCCACGACTGTATATATTGGTATCAGTTAATATCGGAATCGGTAATTAAGAGTTGGACAATATCGGAATATCGGATATCGGCAAAAAACCCATTATCTGACATCTCTACTTATAATTATTACAAGCAGTGCTGTTGCAATCTTTTCTTGTAAAATGTAGTCAACTTTAAAGCGTTTGTTGCACCCAGGCTCCACCATTGTGCGATCTGACGTCACCACGCACATTGCGTAATGACATCTTCTCCACCCAGAAGAAACTATAAGGGAACCGTTTGAAATAATGGCAAGCGATTCCACGCAATTGCTACAGTGGGAACCGGTTCTGAACAAGAACCAGCTTTCGATTCCTATCTCCACCAATGCATAATAATCGTGATAATCATGAAACCAGGATTATTACTCAGACTATAATCATACAGTCTAAATCTGTAATCATTGCGTCCCCAGTCCATACACAGTGTGGAGCGGCTCCCTTAATTTAATAACCATCACCTACATTGCAGTAAAAACACATTTTTATTTATTTTTTTTACAAGTAATGTCATTACTGTAGGACAAGGCCAAGAACAGCAGATGCTCCTCTACCTCACCTTTATCAACCTGACAACCGTGTTTGACCTGGTCAGCAGGAGTGGACTTTTCAGGCTTCTCCAGAATATCGGCTGCCTGCCACAAATGCTTGCTGTGAACACATCGTTTCATGAGGGCATGCACAGCAGAGTCTGCTTCAACAGCACCAACTCTGACTCTCTTCGGCATCTTCTTTTCGCTGCTCCTCCAGTATGCTTCAAGGACTGCAGCAAGGGACTCTACATCTACACCAGTGCTGATTTTAAGCTACTAAACATCTCCCGCGTCCGTGCCAAGACCAAGGTGACCATATGTGAGCTGCTGTTTAGGGAGGATGCAGCTTTGTCGTACCACATGGAAGACAGCCTTCAACAGCTTGTCAGTCACGTCTCCCACACGTGCAAGTAGTTCGGACAGACCATCAGTCTTAGGAGACGCAAAGCATGGTGCAGGGCACAGACCCCTTAACCCCTAACCATCGCTATCGATGGGAAGAACACACTGGAAGCTGCTGACAACTTAACTTACCTTGGGTCCACCGTCTAGAAATGGCTCTTGCTCGATGCAGAAGTGAGCAGCCGGATTGCCAAGGCTGCAGCAGTTATGGCGAAACCATAGAGTCTGGAACAACCTGAGTCTCATGGAGAACAACAAGCTGTGTCTACCAGGCCTGCGTGAGGCTTGGACTGTATTTGCAAGGCTGCAGAGGAAACTCCACAGTTTCCAACTGAGACGCCTTTGGTGCATCCTGCACATTAGTTGGCAGGACAAGGTGGCAAACACAAGTCCTTCAACAAGCTGGCTCGGCTATGTCTGAAGGATGGATCCAAAGCTGCATCCCAGACATTTGAAGAGGAAAGGAATGTGGCCTTTGCGGAGAAAAGGACAAGACCGAATAGAAGCCCGGAACAGCCGCAACATCCTACATCCGCACATAGTATACCAGGAACTGCCACTCGCGAGTTGGGCTCTTCTGCCACTCTCGCAGATGCAGCTGAGACCTGACACGTAGCTACTACATCGTCTCATGTAGATAGCATTTAGCATGCAGGAGCATACATTTGCTGCTAAGCTGGATTAAGACAAAACAATAAACATGTGCTTAGTAAAGTTTAAGATGTGCAGATGGAAGCACGTTGCAGCATAAAGTAAGCAGCTATTAACATACAATTAACAAGTAGATTATTAAGAGTCTACAGTAAAGATAATACAACTGCAACTTAGCATGGTGGCTATTGTTGTGTAGCGGCCGGGAGATACCCGGACACACTCCCCTTCGATCAATCCTTATAGACTAAGCGGGGTATCAATATACGATTAATACTACAGTGATTAGATGAAAAAATAATATATATATCACAAACTCTGTTGTGTTAGTCATTTTAGTTATTAGGCTATAACTTTTGGTTCCTGTAAAAGTGTGTGGTTTGTGTTTCCACCGCATGTCACTAGGGATGTCCCGATCCAGGTTTTTGCACTTCCGATCCGATGTATTAAAGTTTAAAGTTATTTAGCCTACTTAGTTGTCAGATTCATGTTGAAAAGGGTTTTAGTACTCTTGATAACTAGCCAGCTGAATTAGGTGAAATTTGAATAATACACAATGGTTGGTATTCACAAAATAGAAAAAATTATACATAACAAACAGAAATGGCATCATTAAACAGTAAAAAAGTGAACAGTATAAAGGGCCAAATAATGCTGTAAACATTATTAAAAAAAAAAAAACACACAAACAACCTGAGTGGGATAAATGTCTATAACTCAACATCAATACATACTCTTGAACAAGTGCAAACTTAAAAAAAAACAACTAAAAAACTATCTACACACTCCCTTCAATTGTTTGCCCCAGTCAGGGGGGGCAAACAATTGAAGTCCAAGCATAATGGGGAGATTCTTTCTAACAAAGATGAGCAAACAATTGAAGTCCAAGCATAATGGGGAGATTCTTTCTAACAAAGATGAGCACTTCAAGAGGCTCAGGTGTCAGCCTGCTCCTGTGTTCATCAATGATGAGTGCTAAAAAGCTTCTCACTCTCAAGAGTCATTAAAATGTCTTACAACTTTACCACCACACTTGACTTTATTGTGGCATGTTTTGCACTCCACCTCTTCATCTTTTTCGTTTTGTAGGGTAAAATAATCCCACACAGCTGACATTTTTACGGTAACTTTTAATTCACACGGCCGTCTTAACGGTCAGAACACAGACATGTGGATGTGTTGAAGGTGTGCTGAAAATGCGGAATGGAGCGTAGAGAGCAGCAGAAGAGTGGAAAGTATTATTTAAATCGGTGCGTTGGAAAACATTGACTGGATTTTTTTTTAAACTGGATCTGGATCTGCAGTTTCCCATGCCTTGCCAATATCGGCGGCCGATCCGGGCCACCCTACATGTCACAGTTTGCGGTAGTTTATACAAATCAGGCTGATGACGTATGGAGGAGTGGTTTAGTGTATTTCCATACTATCCATCCATCCATCCATCCATTTTCTATCGCTTGTCCCTTTTAGGGGTCGCGGGGGGTCGCTGGCGCCTATCTCAGCTGCATTCGAGCGGTAGTCGGGGTACACCCTGAACAAGTCGCCACCTCATCTCAGGGCCAACACAGATAGACAGACAGCATTCACACTCACATTCACACACTAGGGCCAATTTACTGTTGCCAATCAACCTATTCCCAGGTGCATGTCTTTGGAAGTGGGAGGAAGCCGGAGTACCCGGAGGAAACCCACGCATTCACGGGGAGGACATGCAAACTCCACACAGAAAAATCCGATCCCGGGATTGAACCCAGGACTGCTCAGGACCATTGTACTGTGAAGCAGATGCACTAAACCCTCTTCCACAGTGCTGCCCTAGTTCCATACTAATACCATGTAAATAAACGGACAATATTGAGTCACACTTATTTTTCTAAAAAGTGAGTAAATGAAATACAAAGCAATATTATACAAAATGATATGATTGTAGTTGAGATTGGCACCAGCCAAACCCCCCCCCCCCCCCCCCCCCCCCCACCGCAAAACCCAAAGGGAATAAGCGGTAGGAAATGGATGGATGGATATGATTTTTTTTTAAATTACGTGTCCTGAATTGTTCATAAAAAGTTGGTCATTACTTTTGTCCGCAATGTCCAACAGTCAGAAAGTCGTCCTCTCAGTAAATGAATTCGTGAGGGTCAGGCAATGCCTTGTGGTCCATTTTAGCTGAAAATAACAATTTAAATATATATTTCATGTCAGGGTTTATCTCACGCAGACAACACAAACACATCGGCTTTAGCATTAGCTTGTTAGCATTAGCATTCTGTTCACTAGGGTTTAGGCTAATTACTACACTAATGGAGTGTCAGGGACTACTTTCACAACGTGTAATAAAGTAAATAGTTAATATTTCATGTCATTTACCTTAATTCCACTCGTGTTCTGCCTCCTTTATTTTCACATTTATCCAATGAAGTCAGAGTAGTAAGCAGCTGAGGTCTCCGGCTTCATACTCCTCCATAGATACGTCTAAAATAGTCTGTACACTTTCCGAAGCTTTGCGTATCGAAATGAAGTTTGTAAAAATTAATAAACAACATTAAACTGCATATAGTTAATGTTTCTGCACGTCAAACGTTCCTTTCGTCCTTCTGTCTTTCCGTTGTCAAGTTTGTTGTGATAGAAATACACAAGAAATAAGAAAGAAGTTGCCGCGCATATTCCAGGTGTGTTTGAAAGAGAAGATTTAGGAACGCCCCCAACTGTGTTTAACCAATCAGCGTTCGACAGCACAGAACACCCCCGAAAAATTTGCGGCAGCTCTGAAAAGTCCCACTGAGCTCGGAGAAACTCCTAAAAGTTCCTGAAGAATTAAATCTACACGGCTAATTTTTGGTGGAAATACAGGGGGTACTTTATTTACCTGGGGTAAGTGGGAACATTTCCTGTGACACGGGATTCGTTCTCAGGGATTCGAATAAAGAACCACATCTTTTCTTTGCTATAGATTTTGATTGATTGAAACTTTTGTTAGTAGATTACACAGTTCAGTACATATTCCGTACAATTAACCACTAAATGGTAACACCCGAATAAGTTTTTCAACTTTTTTAAGTCGGGATCCACGTAAATCAATTTGTGGCTTCAATAACGGGAATCGTTTCTCAAAAAGGGATTCGAATCCATGGAATTGTTAGAACCGGTTTTCGAACCTCATCCCTACAAATGAATCCCCTTCCTGCTGTATTCTGTTTTCTCGCGTATCATTTTACAAAAATAAGAACCCAAGTAAAGAATCCCACCTTATGGTTATTCAGTCCACGTGCTTTGTTTTATTGAGCCCGACTGCAAAATGAGCCAACATCGGCCCAAAGAAATTTAGTCCGAATCTTAAATATCAATGACATCATTTATGTTACACAAAAAGCCTACTATTTAGTTTAGTTCGTCTGACTTGTGGGGTAAAAGCTATGTTCTCTTTTTTTTCAGTGACCTAAAGCGAAGAGTCAGTGTTCTGATTGATGGCTCCCTCATCATTGCCCAAGTCAAGCCGGAGGATGCTGGGAAATACACTTGTGCTCCTAGCAACAGCCTTGGCCACCCACCGACTGCCTCCGCCTACCTGACAGTGCAATGTAAGTGACGTTAGTGTTTCCATGACATTTAAGTTAATTTGGTGCTACCGTTTAGGTATGCATCTTCACTCTGTTTTAACACACCTGGGTTCTCATTTTATGTATAAAGGTGGCTGCACACATAAAAGTTGCTTTAGCAGGCGAGCAATGTTTGTATGCATCTTTCAACATAAACCCCTGGTTGGTTAGAACATTTCTATGCGGAAAAGGTTGCATAGTCTGTTTTTTTTAAGAGCACAGCTAATGGGAATCTACTAAACATTGGTGACTGGTGTTAGTCACATAACATGGATGTAGCTATAGCAGCTACAGGAAAAACAAAAATGACATCTAGGAACTCAATTGTAATGTAACTCTCCCGATGTTAATAAAAGACACATATCAAAGGAATACGATCTTTAATCGAAGAGAACAAAACATTGATCTCATCTGTGACTTTTTCAACCTCCAAAAATGTCTTGAATCAGCGTTTCTTGAACTGTGGCTTCATCTCATGGTATGCCAGAGAATTGCTTAATTTAGGGGTCCCCAAACTACAGCCCGCGGATTGTACTAAATGTATTTTTAAAACATGAAACTTGAAACATTGTAATTAAGTTGCCACTTGAGGTGGATGTCAACAGCGATTATTATTGAGTCTAGGGCTGGGCGATATTGTCGTAAACTATATCACGATATACATTTTTTATATTGATCGATATCGATAATTATTGATAGTTTTTATGACCTTTTTTAGCCTGCCAATAAATACAGTGAAAAATGTCCAACTTCCCAATGGTGCTATTTATCAGTGAAGAGAGTGCCTGGTAGCCAGGTAGAATGAGCGTGGCTAAGGTAATACAACAATTTAAGTAGATTTGAAGGTAGTTGGAGATTTGAGATAGCAGTAGTGTATAAGCTATTGAACACGACACAGTAGTTTGGGAGGCAGTTAATTAAAAACCGACACATTGGGAGTGTCCGGATGTTATGGCACGTCTACATTAAAACCAACAAAATGTGTTGATATATCAAGATATTACAGTTTCTCTTCCCACTCCATGCAGAGAATCGACAGAAAGACGGTGTAACCACACTAGTGTTATGAGAGTAGCGTATGTGTGTGTGTGTGTGTGTGTGTGTGTGTGTGTGTGTGTGTGTGTGTATGTGCTCCTTTTTAAGAATGGCAGTGTGTTGGGTGAGCAATAGTAGTGGCATGCCAAATGTGTCTGGTTATGTCCTGCAGAAATAACAATAAAGCGACCAAATTGGCACGAATCGGCCTCATCATTCCGACCCGAAAGCAGAGCTTAGCAGTCCCATTGTCGGGTAAAGTGAAGGGTGTTACCTCCAACGAAAACATCGGCCCTGGAGGGAACGTCTTCTCTGCGTTCCTCGACTATGGTCTGGGATTCGGCGCTGAACAGCAGGAAAGGTGTAACACACGGTAGTTAATACTCTTGCGTGATTGGCTGTTAACGTGTCAGTCCCATTGTTCAGTGACACCTCTTGTTTCCTGTATTCCCAAAGCGCGAGTGACTTCATGAAAAAAAATCTTGCTTCATAATTTCTGGTTTCTTCCGACCCAAAAATATATCTATATATATATATCAAATGCATTTTATAATCATATGGACTATGTGTCCACCCATTTAACCCATTTGCTTAGCCTGATGGGTAATATACAAAACACTCTCCACACTTTGTCATATTTGACACATTTTAGTCGCTTAAAGGACCTGAATAGAAAATGGATGGATGGGTGGATATTTCTGATTAAATACATAACTTTAAGGAGGTTGTCAGGGAAGCAAACAAGTAGGTCTGGGCGATATGGCCATTTTTTAATATTGCAATATTTTTAGGCCATATCGCGATGCACGATATATATCTCGATATTTTTCCTTAGTCTTGAATTAACACCTGATATCTTAATCACAGCAGAATAATGATTCTATGTGTCTACATTAAAACATCCTTGTTGATACGGCATTAATATATGCTTATTTTAAACTTTCATGCAGAGAAGGAAATTACAACTAAAAAAAAAAACAAAATTTTTTCGTACGATGTTGATCTGTAAATGTTTGCTTTGGCATTTTGATGGTGTGGGCGCGTGGCACCGAATGGATATGTTGAAATGCGGAGTAAGCACTGTTCAATGCTCTAGCGGGTGACTTTTCAAATGATGCTACAAATTTGCAGTAATGCTACTTTTTGTAGCAACGCTTTTGCCCCACACTTGACAAATTACGGTTGTCTGTTCGACATACCGTATTTCCTTGAATTGCCGCCGGGGCGCTAATTAATATAAAACCTCTTCTCACTCCGGCATTTACCAAAGGTATGCAGTAAAAATTTGAGTATGATGTAAGCTTGGACCTTAAATCCTACTGAATAGCTCTTAATCTACTTCCCTTTATTCGATTTCAAATTAACGGTATTGAAATTAGCCTCCTCCATTTTGAAAATGATGACAGGGGAAGTGTCACTCGTGACGTCACGAGTTTGACCTCAATAATTAGCCTGTGCTAATTATTTTGGGAAGCGAGTTTGACCCGGCAGTAATTCAAGGCAGGCGCATACTATATGCCCAGCGGCAATTCAAGGAAATACGGTATTCCCACTTGAAGCCAAACCACCGCCAGGCGATGGACCCCTGCTGTTTTTCTTGGGAATTAATTCTTCCTTCATTTGTTACCAGATTCGCACCTTCTTTCTCTCGTATTACCACTCGCACGACTCCGCTAGCACCACAGCTAACGTTACCCATGTTGCTACCTCTCTGCTCCGTGAGGGCGTATACGTATATGACGTATAATGTGACAGTATGTGACGTATGTAAGAAGGTGCGCTTGCTGTCTGTGAGAAGGAGACACTAGGAGTGGGAAGAGCCTGTAGTGTAATGCCCGCAGCTATAAGCAACTACGTAAGAACGTATACTCAAAAATCACGATATAGTCATTTTCTATATTGCACAGAGACAAACACACAATTTATCGAGTATATCGATATATCGCCCATTCCTACAAAAAAGGTACTGTAGGGTTCACATCCATCCATCCATCCATTTCCTACCGCTTATTCCCTTTTGGGGTGGCGGGGGGCGCTAGCGCCTATCTAAGCTACAATCGGGCGGAAGGCGGGTTACACCCTGGACAAGTCGCCACCTCATTGCAGGGTTCACATACACATAATATTCAATGTTTTATTGTTTATACTTCATATTGTGATGGGAGTGTCAACGTGTTGTTGTACAGTCTGTCTATGTCTATGCTATGACATTATAGTACATCCGACATATTTTATTTTTGTACAGAATGATTGTTGTTACGTGCAATGTCACAAAAAAGTGCGCGTGTGTGTCCGTGTGTGTGTGTGTGTGTGTGTGTGTGTGTGTGTGTGTGTGTGTGTGTGTGTGTGTGTGTGTGTGTGTGTGTTGCACATGTACGGGTCCACATGACAGCGTATTTGCAAGTTCCCCTGAAAACCGGTCTTTATTGCTGTGTGTATTGAATATTTACATGTTGACAAACTTCCCTTTTCAATTTGTTATTGCAAATATATGCATACTTCATTCGCCGTCCCGTGTGAAAGCATCTGTTGCTCTCACACGAGCACTCTGACAGTTAAGGACAATGACAGAATGAGTTAGAATAATAGGAAAGAAGTTTTCTTGAATTGTCTCTTCAAGTTACTATAACCTCCTTTATACAGTTCTGAAGTGAAGTTAGTGTAGCTATTTAGATATTGAATTTATTTAGACACTTCATGACCCCGCCATGAGGTGGCGACTTTTCCAGGGTGTACAGCCCGAATGCAACTGAGATACGTTTCAGAGACCCCCGCGACCCTGATGGGAATAAGCGGTAGGAAAAGGATGGATGGATGGCATTATATAAACTGGACAAAAATATAAACACAACACTGTTGTTTTTTAAAATATTTTTCATGACACAAACACAGATTTAAAAGATCTAAAACACACAAAATATATAAAAAATATATATACATTCCTCTCAAATATTTTTTACAAATCTGTCTAAATCTGTATTAGTGAGCACTTTTTCTTTGCCAAGATAACTTCTGCCATCTGCCCTAAACAGTGAAACCCGTGATTAATCCATAAAGAGAACACCTCTCCAATGTGCCAGACACCATCATATGTGAGCATTTGCCCACTCAAGTTGGTTATGACGTCAAGCTGCAGTCAGGTCGTGACCCCGATGAGGACGACAAGCATGCAGATAAGCGTACCTGAGGCAATTTCTCACAGTTTGTACAGACATTGTTTGCTTATGCAAACCAATTGTTGCAGCAGCTGTCCGGGTGACTGCTCTCATGATCATGGAGGTGCACCTGCTGCATGTGGAGGTCCTACGCTGGTGTGGTTACATGTGGTCTGCGGTTGTGAGGCCAGTTAGATATACTGCCAAATTCTCTGTCACGCCTTTGGAGACTGCTTATAGTAGAGAAATGAACATTCAATTCACAGGCTCTTTCTCTGGTGGACTATCAAACAGTCAGTATGCCAACTGCACGCTCCCTCAAAACTTGCGACAGCTGTGGCATTGTGCTATGTGCTAAAACTGCACATTTCAGAGTGGCCTTTTACAAACCCCGTTTCCATATGAGAAATTGTGTTAGATGTAATTATAAACGGAATACAGTTGGGAGAGTGGCCGTGTGCAACCCGAGGGTCCCTGGCTCAATCCCCACCTAGTCCCAACCTCGTCATGTCCGTTGTGTCATGAGCAAGACACTTCACCCTTGCTCCTGATGGGTGCTGGTTAGCGCCTTGCATGGCAGCTCCCTCCATCAGTGTGTGAATGTGTGTGTGAATGGGTGAATGGGGAAGTAGTGTCAAAGCGCTTTGAGTACCTTGAAGGTAGAAAAGCGTTATACAAGTACAACCCATTTGCCATTTACCATTTGCAATTCCTTTTCAACCTATATTCAGTTGAATGCACTACAAAGACAAGATATTTGATGTTCAAACTCATAAACTTTATTTTTTTTTGCCAAAAAATAATCAACTTAGAATTTCATGGTTGCAACACATGCCAAAGTAGTAGGGAAAGGACATGTTCACCACTGTGTTACATCAAATTTTCTTTTAACAACACTCAATAAACGTTTGGGAACTGAGGAAACAAATTGTTGATGCTTTGAAAGTGGAATTCTTTCCCATTCTTGTTTTATGTAGAGCTTCAGTCGTTCAACAGTCCGTGGCTCTGCTGTCCTATTTCACGCTTCATAATGCGCCACACATTTATGATGGGAGACAGGTCTGGACTGCAGGCGGGCCATGAAAGTACCCGCACTCTTTTTCTACGAAACCACGCTGTTGTAACACGTGGCTTGGCATTTTCTTGCTGAAAAAAGGAGGGGCGTCCATGATAACGTTGCTTGGATGACAACATATGTTGCTCCAAAACCTGTATGTGTCTTTCAGCATAAATGGTGCCTTCACAGATGTGTAAGTTACCCATGCCTTGGGCACTAATACACCCCCATACCATTACAAATGCTGGCTTTTGAACTTTGCGCCTATAACAATCTGGATGGTTATTTTCCTCTTTGTTCCAGAGGACACCACGTTCACAGTTTCCAAATATAATTTGAAATGTGGACTCGTTAGACCACAGAACACTTTTCTACTTTGCATCAGTCCAGCGAAGCCAGCGGCGTTCCTTGGTGTTGTTGATCAATGGGTTTTGCTTTGCATAGCAGAGTTTTAACTTGCACTTACAGATGTAGCAACCAACTGAAGTTACTGACAGTGGTTTTATAAAGTGTTCCTGAGCCCATGTGGTGATATCCTTTACACTTATGTCTGTTTTCGATGCAGTACCGCCTGAGGGATCAACGGTCCATAATATCATCGCTTATGTGCAGTGATTTCTCTAGATTCTCTGAACCTTTTGATGATTTTACGGACTGTGGATGGTAAAATCCCTAAATTCCTTGCAACAGATCGTTGAGAAGTGTTGTTATAAAACTGTTCGATAATTTGCTTACAAATTGATGACCCTCGCCCCATCTATGTTTGTGAATTACTTAACATTCCATGGAAGCTGCTTTTATACCCAATCGTGGCACCCACCTGTTCCCAATCAGCCCGCACACATGTGGGATGTTCCAAATAAATGTTTATTGAGAATTTCTCAACTTTATCAGTATTTATTGCCACCTTTCCCAACTTCTTTGTCACGTGTTGCTGGCATCAAATTCTAAAGTTAATGATTTTTTGCAACAACAAAACATGTTTATCAGTTTGAACATCAAATATGTTGTCTTTGTAGCATATTCAACTGAATATGGGTTGAAAATTATTTGCAAATTATTGTATTCAGTTTATTATTACATTTAACACAATTTCTCAACTCATATGGAAACAGGGTTTGTATTTTGGGCAGCCTAAGGCACACCTGTGAAATAATCTTGCTGTTTAATCAGCATCTTGATGTGCCACACCTGTGGGGTGGAATGGATTATCTTGGCAAAGAAAAACTGCTCACAACACAGATTTAGACAGATTTGTGAACAATATTTGAGAGGAATAGGTATTTTGTGTATACAGTAAAACTTTTAGATCTTTGAGTTCAACTCATGAAAAATGGGAGCAAAAACAAAAGGGTTGTGTTTATATTTATGTTCAGTGTATATGCATGTGTGTATATATATTTATACACATACATACACAAATATATTTATATATATACTGTTTATATATATATATATATATATATATATATATATATATATATATATATATATATACACAAACCCCGTTTCTATATGAGTTGGGAGATTGTGTTGGATGTAAATATAAACGGAATACAATGATTTGCAAATCATGTTCAACCCATATTCAGTTGAATATGCTACAAAGACAACATATTTGATGTTCAAACTGATAAAAAAAATTTTTGGGGCATATAATCATTAACTTTAGAATTTGATGCCAGCAACACATGACAAAGAAGTTGGGAAAGGTGGCAATACATACTGATACAGTTGAGGAATGCCCATCAAACACTTATTTGGAACATCCCACAAGTGTGCAGGCTAATTGGGAACAGGTGGGTGCCATGATTGGGTATAAAAACAGCTGCCCAAAAAATGCTCAGTCTTTCACAAGAAAGGATGGGGCGAGGTACACCGCTTTGTCCACAACTGCGTGAGCAAATAGTCAAACAGTTTAAGAACAACGTTTCTCAAAGTGCAATTGCAAGAAATTTAGGGATTTTAACATCTACAGTCCATAATATCATCACAAGATTCAGAGAATCTGGAGAAATCACTTCACGTAAGCGGCATGGCCGGAAACCAAAACTGAATGACCGTGACCTTTGATCCCTCATACGGCACTGTATCAAAAACTGACATCACTTCAGAAAACCACTGTCACTAAATACAGTTTGTTGCAAGTTAAAGCTCTACTATGCAAAGCGAAAGCCATTTATCAACAACATCCAGAAACGCCGCCGGCTTCTCTGGGCCCGAGATCATCTAAGATGGACTGATGCAAAGTGGAAAAGTGTTCTGTGGTCTGATGAGTCCACATTTGAAATTGTTTTTAGAAATATTCGACATCAAGTCATCCGAACAAATAGGAAAGCGAATCATCCAGACTGTTATCGCCGCAAAGTTCAAAAGCCAGCATCTGTGATGGTATGGGGGTGCATTAGTGCCCAAGGCATGGATAACTTACTCATCTGTGAAGGCACCATTAATGCTGAAAGGTACATACAGGTTTTGGAACAACATATGCTGCCATCTAAGCGCCGTCTTTTTCATGGACGCCCCTGCTTAATTCAGCAAGACGATGCCAAGTCACAATCAGCACGTGTTACAACAGCGTGGCTTTGTAAAAAATAGTGCGGGTACTTTCCTGGCTCGCCTGCAGTCCAAACCTGTCTCCCATCGAAAATGTGTGGTGCATTATTAAGCGTAAAATACGACATCAGAGTGTTGAACGACTGAAGCTCTACATAAAACAAGAATGGGAAAGAATTCCACTTTCAAAGCTTCAATAATTAATTTCCTCAGTTCCCAAATGTTTATTGAGTGTTGTTAAAAGAAAAGGTGATGTAACACAGTGGTGAACATGCCCTTTCCCAACTATTTTGGCACTTGTTGCAGCCATGAAAATCTAAATTAATTATTATTTGCAAAAAAAAAATAAAGTTCATAAGTTTGAACATCAAATATCTTGTCTTTGTAGTGCATTCAATTGAATATGGGTTGAAAAGGATTTGCAAATCATTGTATTCCATATATATTTACATCTAACACAATTTCACAACTCATATGGAAACGGGGTTTGTATATATATATATATATATATATATATATATATATATATATATATATATATATAATGTGTGTGTGTGTGTGTGTGTATACATGAGCACACACAAATGAGTGCCGTTATTTGAATTTAATTTAACTGAAATATTTATTTCAAACCTGCACAGTACAACTTAACACAGTTTTTTTTGTTTTTACATATTGGCAAAGATATTTATGCAAGGCTTGAAAAGGGGTTGGATGAAGCAGATGCTTATAATAGCCCAACCCCTCTCACTCAATCCAGATTTAACATAAACAATATAATACAAGAACAATACTCTATAAACAAAAACAAGAAAATCTCCTGTACACTAACAATACTATGAGACAAGACAAGACGAGACAAAACACTCACACACGGGCCCAAACACTCTCTGACCATGCACCTCTCTCCCATCGCTCTGTGCTGAGGGCATCACTATAAAGGTATATCTTTGACAGCCGCTATATATATATATATATATATATATATATATATATATATATATATATATATATATATATATATATATATATATATATATATATATATATATATATATAGTTATATTTCCTCACACCTACATATATATATATATATATATATATATATATATGTGTGTGTATATATATATATATATATATATATATATATACACATTATAAACAATCTGCAGTTGTCTTTATTTTTAAATTGATTTTACCAGTCCGGCCCACATGGGAATAGATTTTCCTTCATGTGGCCCCTGAGCTAAAATTACTTTGACACCCCTGCCCAAGATGGATTCGCTTCTCAATGCGCGGACCGCTCATATGACAGCCAAGGATGGAGTCGGCTCTCTTGGTTGTTTTGTTGGGTCTGATTCTTTTGCTGGCCGTGCGGCCACCATCCCCCACAAACCATGGCATGGAGCACTATAGAAGCCACTACAGTGTACAGTATGTGGGTGTTAAAATTGTGTTTTTTTTGTTTTGTTGTTTGTCTATGTATAGTGCAAGGAATATGTGCGAAATATGTGTTATTTATTGACTGTTTCCTTGTGTTTTACTTTGTAGTTGTATGTAGAAATGGGGCCACTGAAGTTGCAGCTAGTTGCATCAGATCTTTGCTTTTAAAAATGTATTTTATGTCCCTTGTTTTCTTTGATGTTTCCCTCTTGTTTTCATGTGCTTTTACTTTATTTGTTGCAGACTTTTTTTTTATCGCCACTGCAACCGTTCCATCTCGGAACATCCTCTCTATAAACCCACAGTAAGTAGAGGGCCTCAACTTGTCTCGCACGTCCGGCAATTCCAAATTGAATCGTCGAATAGTGGCTCGTATTGACCACACAGTGAAATATTTCATTATATAAAATGATGTTCTGAAGGAATTGTTTATTTCTTCTTTTTTTAATAGTTTAGACTTCATGAGTTGGAACACTAGAAACACTTTGGATTCTACGAGCTGGAAACAATCCTGCACTGCCATTATTGAAATATAAACTCATATTACAACTACTCAAATATCGTATTTGGCACAAATATGAGATAATCAACTTTACAAAGACTAAACTGATTTTTAAATAATGTTCATGGTGACTTATGTCATGTGACGGAATGGCTGCTTTTATTACTTGAAGACTTGGCAAACAGCAGGCTAAGATGTGAACATATGTTTTATGTAATCTCAGCAGCAGATCTCACAGTGATAGCTGACAATACTCCCTGTAACTTTAAAACTGCAACACTGAAAATGAAATGACAATGCACCACCACAAATAGATTGCAGTCCTTTATCAATCATTGGCCCTTAACTTTTCCGCTCAGCTTCTTCTTATTAAATGGCTCCTTTTTTCCAACGACATCATAAAACCGAGCTGCTGCACATAAATGTCTTTTTGAAAGGGTTGTCTGTGCAACAGAACCCTTACGCTATAGTGTAGGTGTTTGTTTGCGGTTTGAAATACCCGTAACCGTGGCAACAGTCCTAAAGGCTCCACAGTTAGTATTTGGTAGTGATGCTGTTTGTAATGTTTCGTTTTGTTTCAAACATACTTAACAAGTAACATTAAGGAACATAACTTTTTCTCTTTCACAAGTCAACATTTCCAAGAAGGAGTAGGAAGAAGTGGAGCTTATTTATTGATACTTAATATTAATTAAATACGTAGAAGATAATTTAGTTACAAAAATATAATAGATCCAGTAACTTCATTTATAAGTACAGTAGTAAATAGTGATGAAACAGTATCAAATAATCTCACGATGCGGTGTGTTCACAGTATTAAAGCCACGGTAAGAAAAAAAAAGCCTTAAAAATGTATCAGGCATGTTTAGGATAAACACTTACTGTAATTGAACACAAACGTAATGCTAAAATGTTCTAATTAGGGCTGTCAAATGATTAATGTTTCAAACAGATTCATTTTAGTATTTGTTTGCTTAAATACAATTTGCTGAAGAAAATACCCCAATATTTAGTTACAAATGCAATTTAGCAGTCAAAATGTCATACAGGAACATTTTTTAAATGTTTTACTGAACTGCAAGTCTTTGATTTGCTCAAAACTCTGAAAAAATAAGTGCAGTAAAAATTCAATACATGTTTTGAAAGTCTTTGCAGTTTGTAATAATCTTGCAAACAAGGTACAGTTACTAATCGATAATGTTGTAAACGCATTCATAAACAACTTAACATTTATTCTTCTTTAGTTCAAACAGTTGTTCAAACAAACGCATTTTTGTACCTTTTCAAATTAATATGCTGACTTCTATTTTTGGTACAATGCGACCCCAGCTTGTTGTGATTACTTACAGATGTCCAAGGTTCTCCAGGAAGCAAAGTAAATTCACATTAAGTCTGTAGATGCAACTTGATGCTCTTGTTTGTGTAGTACAGTTGGTTTGTCCTTGCTGTAATTGTGTCTCTTCAATATACAGAAGTGATATGAATGACATCATCGTGCAGGACTTGTTCTTCACAGATGTTAGATGCTGCATGCGGTTTAGTTTAATTTAGTTTATTAAGGATCCCCATTAGTCTACACCGCAGTGGAGACTATTCTTCCTGGGGTACAGGCAAAAAACATCACACAACCACAAAACAAAAGATTAGAATGCAGTACAACATGATCCAATAATAAATTGTCATAATCCAAAAATAGCAACAACAAATAACCAAAAAATACTAAAAACTTTTGTTACATAATAATTTTCATACCAAAGATAAAAATAGCAATATTAAAATAGATATACTGTATACATTTTTGCAAAAATAAAACAAAGAACCAATGGCCTAAAATATACACATTAGTGTACCAAAGACAAACAATAAGTGACGAAAAAGTATCATCCATCTATTTTCTGCTGCTTATCCCATAATCAATAAAATACTCAATAGTCAATAAAAACAGTCATGACATTAGGTACAATCTAGAATAATCTCTTTACGCAATACTTCTCCTTTTAGTCTATTCTTAAAGCCCACTATGCTGGTGATTGATAGCAGATATTGTGGAAGTCTATTCCAGTAAGTTATTGCCCGTTACATTACAGTCTTTTTCAAAACATCACTTTTGGGTTTAAGACGGGTGAGAGCACCTCTTTGGGCTAGCCTGGTACCGTAGTTGTGACTGTCACTGGCAAGCAACAGCTGAGAATACAGATATGAAGGTTTATGGTATGTATAGATGTTTTTTAAAAATAGAATCAAACTACACGCTAGTCTTTCACCAACTTTCATCCATGACAATTCATGATGCATGATCTCAATGCCAGTCCTAAATGAGCAATGGATAGCTAGTCTGGCAGCTCTGTTTTGGATAAGCTGGATTTTATTTAGATCTTGTTTAGATGCATTAGCGGTGACTGTCCGTTTAGCAAAGGCATGTGTTTCACATTTCCTGACAGCATGTGCTCTCTCGTCCGGTATCCATTGCCTGACAGTGACCACATGAACACCTGATAATCGTAAAAAAATATTTCAATTTACTCTTTCGAATGCACTGAGAAGGCAAGATGAACACACAATACAAACACTTTCTTGACAACATTTTGAATTGAACTGGTGATTTCGAGATGCACTTATTTATTTATTATTTATTAACCACAATCGAGGCAGAAAGGAACGGATATGCAAAGGCTGTTCAAATGTCCAGGTTGAGCCAGTACTTGCAATTAACAAATCACCCAAAAGCAATCACCCACTGATTTAATAATGGTGCCAGGGAAGCCAGAAAAACAGATAGTTTCAGTGATGAAGGGATGCCATTTTTTCCAGTGAAGATTGATTGCACATGGAAAAATTACAAAAAATAGTTAAAATCTTTTTAATCGGTCACTTCAGCTGTTACTGTAGGCTAGTGTGTATCTTACTGGACAAAAACAGCACATTTAAAATGCTGAAATCGTGGAAAAATATATGTTCTTAGCGCGCCTGAAATGGGCTGTCTGCCTTCTCAAAGTGCATGTTGTTGCCAAATGTATTTCATATGCTGTAAACCTAGTTCATAGTTGTTAGTTCCTTTAATGCCAAACAAACACATATCAATCGTTGGTTAGAAGGTGATCGCCGAATTTGTCCTCGCTTTCTCCCGCGTCGCTGGCTGTCGTGTCGTTTTCATCGGTTTCTCTTGCATACGGTTCAAACCAATATGGCTCAATAGCTTCAGTTTCTTCTTCAATTTCGTTTTCGCTACCTGCCTCCACACTACAACCATCCGTTTCAATACATGCATAATCTGTTGAATCGCTTAAGCCGCTGAAATCCGAATCTGAATCCGAGCTAATGTCGCTATACCTTGCTGCTCTATCCCCCATGTTTTTTTGTATTGGCATCACTAAGTGACGTCAGAGGAAAAAGGACGGGTGTATCTAACGACGGTTAAAGTCAGGCACTTTGAAGCTTTTTTTAGGTATATTGCGTGATGGGTAAAATTTTGAAAAGAACTTTGAAAAATAAAATAAGCCACTGAGAACTGATTTTTTAATGGTTTTAACCCTTCTGAAATTGTGATAATGTTCCCCTTTAACTTTGCTACTTTTGTTGACAACATTGAATCAGTAAACTTTGCCAGCGTCGTGTTCTCTGATTGTTGTGGATGTAACTAGCATTCAGACTGGCTTGAACATGCACATGCTGTTACCATTTCTAGTACAAAGTAGCGTACCGTTGTAACTTATTTTTGTCAGTAGACTCCATATGGAAAACTACAACATGGCCAGCACAGAGATGATGCAGTTGAAGTGGAGGCACTTAAATAAAACTGCGCATCCGTAAAAAATGGTCAGAAGGCTGCTTAAAGTTAGTCTGTAAAACATTGTCATGCCTGTAAATTAGGTTTATGTTTGATCATGTTTATGTTTTATTTTTGGACTCTTGTTTCCCGTTTTGCACTTCCTGGTTTTGTTTGTTTCCATAGTCACGCATTAGTTACCACCTGGTCTCCAAGTCACGCCCCTGACCTCAGCTCCACACCTGTTTCTCATCACCATAGCCACTATTTAAATCATTTGTTTTCTGTTCATCAACCTGGGAACTTTTTACTTTATTACCTACCTACATACCTCCGTATTCCTCAACCCCTTGATGCCAAGCCATGCTATTTCCCTCGTGCTCATGTCAAGTAAGTTTTTGGTTTTGTTATATCACAGTTGTTTAGTTTGGTTTTTGTATATAGTCATGCCATTGTGCTGTTTTTGTTTTGAGTAGTCAAGTTTTTCGCCCTCAAGCGCGCCATTAGTTTTCCCTTTTTGTATTATAGTGTATAAATACATTTAAATATGTACCTGAATTCACGCCTGGCTCGTCCCAAATATTCTCTGCATCGAAGAAGCAAAACAAATCCAAGTCACAGTCCTGACAAACATAATCTTTGCAAAATGTTGACGAATTAACCACCATTACATGTTATGTAGACAGAAGAAAGTATTTTAAATGTACAAACAAGTCATATGACCACTTTATTAAGTCATCCTTCAGCTCAAAAATGTAAATGCTGGATAGATTATATGTAAAGTATTTTTTTTAATTTCTGACAGAAATATGTTGACACGGGCAGAAAATTATCTCTCTTTATTGTATGTCATTGCACCGATTGCCTCCTCACAATGACTGCAGTGCAGCCTTTTGTGCATAACTGTGCCAGTTTGTACGTGCCTTCCAAATGTTTTTAATGTACTGTAGATGCAAAACCAGTGGCTGCAAAACCGTGTCAGGCTTGTTAAATCACATTGCGAGCGCCAAATCATTACATTTGCATATTTTTCTCCCAGTATTTTGGGTGTTCTGATGATCATATATATTCTGCATATGCATGAAGGAAAACATGCTGAATGAATTGTGTGAACTATTTGCTCTTTGAAGTGACACAGTCCTCTCTGTGCAGGACCTTCGAACAGGGGTCTGCAACCTTTACTAACAAGAGACATTTTGCTACTTCCTCCACTAAAAGAAACAAAAAAAAAAAAAAACACAAAACATAACACCAATAATAATAATTTAAAAGACATGCACCTGGGGATAGGTTGATTGGCAACACTAAATTGGCTCTAGTGTGTGAATGTGAGTGTGAATGTTGTCTGTCTATCTGTGTTGGCCCTGAGATGAGGTGGCGACTTGTGAACACAGACTTCCGCCCGATTGTAGCTGAGATAAGCACCTGCGCCCCCCGCGACCCCAAAGGGAATAAGCAGTAGAAAATGGATGGATGGAAGTTGTATTTATTTATTAATTTTTATTTTACAGGAAAAGCAATCTGTTCATGCGAAATTTTACTAGTTTTCCTTTTTTTTTTTTTGGGCAAGTATTCATGATTAGATTACCCAAAGGGTTGCAGACTCAAGAAGCTGAACTGAATACACAGGCTTACAATCTCTTTCACTTGCCTTCCTTGCGCCTCAACACTCCGCCGGTACACATTCACGGCCTCAGAAACAGTCGGAAATTTTAGAACTCTTTTTAAAAATGCAAATTTTTAGAGCGGGAACGAGACGGAAAGACGCTTGGACCCCAACGCTCCTCCACCCCGTTTCCTCGTGCGTAGTTATGGTTAATGTTTCATCTGGATGGGAATATATTAACATCTTAGCAGTCAGCATCTTAATGACAGCAGATGTTGTACATTAAGTGATGTTTTATTATGTGTGTTGGCTCTCATGAATTATGCAGTGAGTAATAATCAGTGATTAAGGAAAAAAAGCAAATGTGATGCGTTTTCTAAATTAATGCGCCGCCTATGCTTAAAATAATAAAAATACTCAAAAGTAAATGTTATTAAAATTGTGCCTGTTACCACATTACATATATACTTACATCATGCATATAAAACCTTGATGGAGATGTTTGGATGTTTTTAATCGCTTTATAGGCAGAATAAAATGGCTCCTATAGGCTCCATTGTAAGCAGACTTTTGATCGCATTTATTTAAAGGGGAACATTATCACAATTTCAGAAGGGTTAAAACCAATAAAAATCAGTTCCCAGTGGCTTATTTTATTTTTTGAATTTTTTTTCAAAATTTTACCCATCCCTGAATATCTCTAAAAAACCTTTAAAGTGCCTGATTTTCGCTATCTGTGAACCCATCGCCCTTTTTCCTGTGACGTCATCCAGTGATGCCAATACGGATAGCACAGCAAGATATAGCGACATTAGCTCGGATTCAGACTCGGATTTCCGCGGCTCAAGCGATTCAACAGATTATGCATGTATTGAAACGGATGGTTGGAGTATGGAGGCAGATAGTGAAAACGAAATTGAAGAATAAACTGAAGCTATTGAGCGAACAGCTATTGACGCTATTCGGCCATGGTTGCCTTAGTATCGCTGGTAAAATGTGCAGACCAACGATCGGAAGTTTCGCATCTTGTGACACCGGATGAACTTAAATCCATCGATTGGTAAGTGTTTGTTTGGCATTAAATGTGGGTGGAGGGAAACGCTGGATGTAAATATAGTTTCAAATAAACATAGAGCTAGCCTAAATAGCATGTTTGCATCGATTAGCTGGCAGTCATGCCGCGACCAAATATGTCTGATTAGCACATAAGTCAACAACATCAACAAAACTCACCTTTGTGATTTAGTTGACTTTATCGTTGGAAATGCATCTGCAGGTTATCCATACATCTCTGTGCCATGTCTGCCTTAGCACCGCCGGTAAAATGTGCAGACATTCTGGCACATTCAATGGGGGTCTGGCGGCAGATTTCTTTGACTTTATCGTTGGAAATACATCTGCTTTGAGTGTCGCAGGATATCCACACAATCTTGCCATCTCTGTAGTAGCATAGCTTTCGTCGGTAAAGTGTGCGGAACAAACGACTGACCATTTTGTCGGCTTTCCCCACACCCTCGTATTTTGAACAAATTTCGTCCAATTTCTTGCCACTTTCTCGTCTTCGGGCCAGTGGTACAACTTGAATCCCTCCCTGTTAGTGTTGTTACACCCTCCGACAACACACCGACGAGGCATGATGTCTCCAAGGTTCCAGAAAATAGTCAAAAAAACGGAAAATAACAGAGCTGAGACGCTGTGTTTTTAATGTGTTTGAGAAAATGGCGGGTTTATTACCTAGGTGGCGTCACGTGCTGACGTCATCGCTCCGAGAGCGATAAATAGAAAGGCGTTTAATTCGCCAAAATTCACCCATTTAAAGTTCGGAAATCGGTTAAAAAAATATATGGTCTTTTTTCTGCAACATGAAAGTATATATTGACGCTTACATAGGTCTGGTGATAATGTTCCCCTTTAATGTTTAGAAAAAGAAAAAAAATAAATACCATCCTTAGTCCCTCATAATGATTGTGAACAATAGGCAAAATAAGTGCAGTTACCCTATAATACAATCCGCCCCCTTGGAAACTTCCTTCAGTTGGATTTATCTTTGTGGCACATTTAATACAAAAGCAAAAACATTTGCAAAAATAATTACAACACAAAGTTTAGATATTGTTTAAAACACCTATATGGGCAGTTGGTTTGGGTAATATAAACAATATACATGATATACATTTGGCAGATTATCGCCATATATCATAACGCATGTTGATGACACACTTGGCAACGACAAGCTGCAAAAAATGTGTCCTGAACAAAATGTAGCATCGTCGCTTGAAAGTCCTGCTAATGTCACTCCAATTGTGAAACCGCCTCCAAGTCACTAAAATTAAAACAGTAATAAAATTAACTGTTTCTTGAACATTTTAAGCATCATCAACTACCCAAATTTTTATCATCCCCCAACTCTAATGAAAGTATCCGTACAAAAGAGGAATAAGTGCTTATTACATTTTAACAGAAGTGTAGATAAAACAATATTACATCCAAAAGTAATAGGGTATTAATAATGATTTGGAGTAAATAATACAACTGGAAAGGACAATATCTTACCTTACACGTGAGCAGCTTACTTAGGAGATTTTGTAACCTGTTTTGAAACTGTCAGACACTCCATGGCAGTTTTTGGACTTGTTGTTTTTTGTGTGGCCTTATTTCATCTCCATTTCCTTTGTGCTTTCATTTTATGTCACTTAACCTATGCCCTAAACCCTACATACCTTACCATCCCTGATTGGCAACCAGGACACAATTGTTCCTGGTTGCCAATTAGACTGCTTTATTTGCCAGCCCTGTTCAGTGGCTATGCTATCATCGGGGCAGTACAGCTTGGTTGGTAGGTGTGGCCGTGCCAGTCACCTGAGGGTTCCAGGTTCAATCCCCGCTTCCGCCATCCTAGTCACTGCCATTGTGTCCCTGAGGAAGACACTTTACCAACCTGCTCCCTGTGCCACCCACACTGATTTAAATGTACAAACCCCGTTTCCATATGGGTTGGGAAATTGTGTTAGATGTAAATATAAAATTAATACAATGATTTGCAAATCCTTTTCAACCCATATTAAATTTAATGCACTACAAAGACAAGACATTTGATGTTCAAACTCATAAACTTAATTTTTTTCTTTTTGCAAATAATAATTAACTTAGAATTGCATGGCTGCAACACGTGCCAAAGTAGTTGGGAAAGGGCATGTTCACCACTGTGTTACATCACCTTTTCTCTTAACAACACTCAATAAACGTTTGGGAACTGAGGAAATTAATTGTTGAAGCTTTGAAAGTGGAATTCTTTCCCATTCTTGTTTTATGTAGAGCTTCAGTCGTTCAACAGTCCGGGGTCTCCGCTGTCGTATTTTACGCTTCATATATTGCGCCACACATTTTCGATGGGAGACAGGTCTGGACTGCAGGCGGACAAGGAAAGTACCCGCAGTCTTTTTTTACGAAGCCATGCTGTTGTAACACGTGCTGAATGTGGCTTGGCATTGTCTTGCTGAAATAAGCAGGGGCGTCCATGAAAAAGACGGCGCTTAGATGGCAGCATACTGTATGTTATTCCAAAACCTGTATGTACCTTTCAGCATTAATGGTGCCTTCACAGACGTGTAAGTTACCCATGCCTTGGGCACTAATGCACCCCATACCATCACAGACCACAGAACACTTTTCCACTTTGCATCAGTCCATCTTAGCTGATTTCGGGACCAGAGAAGCCGGCGGCGTTTCTGGATGTTGTTGATAAATGGCTTTCGTTTTGCATAGTAGAGCTTTAACTTGCACTTACAGATGTAGCGACGAACTGTATTTGGTGACAGTGGTTTTCTGAAGTATTCCTGAGCCCATGTGGTAATATTCTTTAGAGATTGATGTCAGTTTTTGATACAGTGCCGTCTGAGGGTTGGAAGGTCACGGGTCATTCAATGTTGCTTTCCGGCCATGCTGCTTACATGGAGTGATATCTCCAGATTATTTGAAACTTTTGACTATATTATGGACCGAAGATGTTGAAATCCCCAAATTTCTTGAAATTGCACTTTTAGAAACGTTGTTCTTAAACTGTTTGACTATTTGCTCACGCAGTTGTGGACAAAGGGGTGTACCTCGCCCCATCCTTTCTTGTGAAAGACTGAGCATTTTTTGGAAAGCTGTTTTTATACCCTTCCATGGCACCCACCTGTTCCCAATTAGCCTGCACACCTGTGGGATGTTCCAAATAAGTGTTTGATGAGCATGCCTCAACTTTATCAGTATGTATTGCCACCTTTCCCAATTTTTTTTGTCATGTGTTGCTGGCATCAAATTCTAAAGTTAATGATTAATAGCACACACAAAAAATGTTTATCAGTTTGAACATCAAATATGTTGTCTTTGTAGCATATTCAACTGAATATGGGTTAAAAATGATTTGCAAATCATTGTATTCCGTTTATATTTACATCTAACACAATTTCCCAACTCATTGTAACTTAGATACTGAGTTTCACTATGCAAAGTGCTTTTAGTCACTATAGAAAAGCGCTATATAAATATAATTCACTTCACTTCACTACTGGGACAAGTGTTTGTTTGTATATTGTCTCGTGCACTCCCTAGCCACACTAGCTTTCTGCTGTATTTGAATATACTGTTTACCTGCCTTATGCCTTGCATCTCTGCATTTTGAGATTACGTTGCAAGCCTGGCTTGCATCAACGTGACAAGTTATAAATAAATAAATGATAAATGTGTTGTACTTGTATAGCGCTTTTCTACTTTCAAGGTACTCAAAGCGCTTTGACACTACTTCCACATTTACCCATTCACACACACATTCACACACTGATGGAGGGAGCTGCCATGCAAGGCGCTAACTGGCACCCATCAGGAGCAAGGGTGAAGTGTCTTGCTCATGACACAACGGACGTGACGAGGTTTGTACTAGGTGGGGATTGAACCAGGGACCCTTGGGTTGCGCATAGCCACCCTCCCAATTCGCCACACCGTTTAAGTTCTATTATTATTTACAGTGGAAAATCGATTTATCAAGTTATCACATTTTCGGGGCCATAGAGCGCACCAGTATTTAAGCCACACCCATTGAATTTAAGAAGAAATAAATGTGTTTATATCTGGTCACTATGCATGCGCATGACGGACAGTGACAGCTTTTGATAGCAAGGGAAGCTATGCCATTCGACCAAGCTGATACGGTTCTACTATACTACTATTGTGTGGAAAGTGCCAGAGATCATGGTAGACTGCACTCGTTCTACATAAAGACATTGCCATCGGGTACCTTAGACTCTCCCTCTGGCCGAACAAGGCCCAGGCCTAACAACTTACTTCCAAATTACCGACTTGGCGCCACTTACTTTCTTATCCAGCTGAGCTAACTTGAGCGAGAGAGTAATCGACTTGGATATTTTCAATTCATCCAAAACTCATGGGGCTGTAGAAAAAAAAATCGTCAGTAAAAAAGATCAAGCTTGTGTTCCCTGGTGTCCGGATGTGCACCGCATGGATCAAGGCCGAAGCACCAGTCACTGTGAGAAATGTGCAAATGAGGGTTGCAGACACTATCTAGTTCCCCGATGCCACAATCTTGGAGATGGCAGCAAAGCTCTGCGACACCTTGAAATTCTACCCGCAAATCAACAGACTAATTGTCCATGTAGGTGCAAACAACACTTTTAAACACAAATCTGAGCTGATATAGCAGGATTTTATTCACCTTTATAATGTTCTGCTTCAATCACAGGTGGATGTTTTCATCTCTAGCCCTACCCCCACTTCTGGTAGAGGAATAGGTCGTTTTAGCAGACTAATGAGCTTGAACTGCAGCTAAGAAATTCTGGAAAGTCATAAAAACGTCATGGAAATTAACCCACAAATGATCATGAATATATCGGGTATCGTGTAGTAATGGTAAATCAGCCATACTTAATTGTTTTTTTTTTTAATTTTATTTCTTCTTGTTCTTTGACTCGTTATCTCCACATACAAATCAGCCCAATGTTCAAAAGGGTTGTATGTTAACATCTCTTCACACTTCCATAGCCAATACATTTAGTTTTACTTCTCTGGATATGTTTGAGGTCAAGAGAGCCTTGAAACAATTGGATCCTGGTATATCTGCAGGCCCCTGAGCCCTTCGATCCTGGTATATCTGCAGGCCCCTGAGCCCTTCTGTTTAAAATCAGCTGTTTAATATTTTGCAGAACTGACGCATATTTTAAATGTTTTATTGTCCATAAAATGACATTCCTAACATATGGATATCAGCCTATGTTTTACCTTTGCTAAAAGAAGAAGATCCGAAAAGCCGTTGATAACAATAGATGCATCTCCAAGTTACGTGTCCAAGTTAAAGTTCTTGAAAAGTTTGTTAGTGAACAACTTAAATAATTATTTGATGGCTATGTTATGCTTTCTCAACATGAATCAGATTTTAGAAAAAAACATAGCATCACAACTGCTGCTATCAAAATGTGAATGACATTATGGCGGCATTGAATTGTAAAAAAATATTGTACAGATCTATCAACCCGTCAATGGCATTTGATGGTCAACTATACCATTTTGGCAGACAGACTGCACAGGATTTGACTATCTCAGCAAGCTGTAAAGTGCTTTTCTAATTACCTGACCGATATAACTCAATGTGTCCAGTTTGCTGGCTCCTACTTGTCTTTCCTCCCTGTATCAAAGGGTGTACATCAGGGTTTCATATTAGGTCCGTTGTTGTTTTCCATCCATGTAATTAATCTCTGTGATAATGTGTCAGATGCTGTGTTCCATTTTTAAGCAGATGCAAAATTCATATATTGTTCATTCCCTGCTGTAGCACAAACCTTTTTGAAGTCCTGCAGTCTGCTTTTGATGTTGTTCAGTCCCAGATGACTCCGCGGAGACTAGTGCTAAATGCAGAGAAATCTAAGGTGATGTTATTCTCAAATGGCTAACGACTGCCATTGAACATTCCAAAAATATCTACTGCTTTTAAGGTTGAACTTGAAATGGTCACACCAAATAATTACTTGTCTTTTAAAATGGCTAAACTTGATTTTTTTTCTTGTTTTTGTTTTTTACTTTAGGAGCAAGTCTTGTTTTTCCTTGAAAGTTAGGAAACAATTGATTCTGACCACTTTTATGCCATTGCTATATTATTGAGATTTGCATTTTATGAATGCACTCAGCATATATTTGAAAATTGTATAGTGTTTATCTCTGTGCCTTACGTTGTATTACTGGTTGGGGCAACCTTGTCTACTATTGTATTTTGTATGCAACATAAACTGTCCATCTTGGTCAGTTTGCAGATTTTCTCGATAGATATTTTTTGTATTTTGTATTTGTATCACTTCTTGGTCTGTTTCCCCCTTATTTTTGTTATATCATGTGTAGCGACTGGCGCCGCTACAGTTTAAGATCCCGGGACATCCTTGGTGTGTTGGTTCCGAGAGCCAACACAAGTCTTGATTAAAATACATTTAAAAAAAATAAATGAAATAAAAAGCCTTAAGATTTGCTGCTCCATGGTCTTGCAATTACTTACAAAAGGATCTAAGATTGGCTGAACTGATCACTTTGGGGTAATTTCCGGCCATTTTAAAGAATCGAGAAACTGTTTTTATTGGGCACTGTACTTGGTTTTATATTTAACCTATTTTGTGTTTATGTTGTAAGTAATTTTTACTTTTAACTATAGTGTGTGACTGCTGTTGTTTTTTGTTCTATGTATTTCTGAAACCCGTTTTTCTGCCCTCTTGGCCAGATCAGTTTTGCAAAATAAATTTGAATCTCAATTAGTTTTTACTTGCTTAAAATGTTTCAACACTTGGCTTTCATCATCTTGCATCTCCCACATAGTTGGTTTCATAGACAATTACAACTTATTTTGGGAGAAAGTACATTTTTTTGGCGCAGACAACCCCCCATCTTAACACTGACCACTGTCATATGTGGTCTGATACCCTAACATACGGCGTACACCATTCCTTCATCCAACCTTGTCAGTACCCTATTCACTCCCAATCTTCTGACCCGTCTGTTGCAGACTGACATCACCCAGGCCATAGCTCCTAGATTTTCAGTTCCTTTCTCAGTACACATCCTCACATAGCCGGGCATGGACCTACCTATGTCTTAAGGGCATTTATTCCTGTTCTTATCATATTAGCAAGAATCGGTCATACAAGTTCATCAACAGTATAAACACAGATAACCTCAGGCTTCTCCCAAAATGTCAACAACAAGCTGTTAAAACTGCCCCTGTCACCATCAATATGGCACTTTTAAATGTCCGTTGTCTCCTAAACAAGTATTTTTAATGATTTAATTTCAAACCATGTACTGGACCTTTATTTTAACTGAAACGTGGTTTGGTACCGTAATGTTTCTATAAGAATAATTTTCTATAAGAAGTGCTGGGAAATCGCTCGCCAGAAAACCAGTTTTATTTGTTCAGTACCACACCTTTGAATATCATGCCATTGTTCTTCTCAGTCCTCCAATTCTATGTGCCACGGTGTATAGACCACCAGAAAAATGTGCTCCTTTTATAAATGATGGTCCTGAAGCCCAGAGAGAGAAACTTTTATCCAAATTACAGTCACTTTCTTTTAAACAATTTTTGCAAGTGCATAATTCAGGTGTAATGTTTGGCCCAGAGCTTGGTTTTTATCCCACACATTAAATACACCACTAAAATAGGGTTTTATCATCTTAAAAATATATCCAGAGTCCACATAATTCTCTCTCGGGCCAACATGCTATTATTACCAGCTGTATTGATTACTGTAATGCCCTACTTTCTGGTCTTTGTAAAAAAAAAAAAAAAAAAGTACCAATCCATCCATCCATCCATCCATAAATTCCTTTTCTACCGCTTGTCCCTCTCGGGGTCGCGGCGGTTGCTTTTGCTGGTGTGCTGATGAGGACCAGAAGGCGGGCCCATATTACACCAGTTTAAAATCTCTGCATTGGCTCCCTTTGTGTTCCAGAATCGAGGTTTTTAAATGCCTCAATGATCAAGGTGTGGCAAAAAAGTAGCGGCCTTTAGTCCAGAAAATACAGTAATTGGTCTTTGAACAGGGTTCGAAAATTAAATGTTTGTATATTGAAGTACATTACTCCATATTAGAGATGCGCGGTTTGCGGTCTCATCCGCGGAGTCCGCGGATAAACCGCGGGTCGGGCGGGTGACATGAAAAAAAAATAGATTTTAATTAGATTCGGGCGGGTGGTGGTTGAACCATCCGAAAATATTTGATATACATGGTTCTGAGATCGGTATCCTTTGCCATTCAAAGAGCCATTTAAGACCCGTGTCACAAAGCGAAGAAGACAATAGGAGACGCTGATATTCTCTAGAATGACTGCCGACAGTCACCAAGATAATAAGTATTAGAGCGTGCTATGAAGTCATTGACTTTGTCACCCTCTACAGCATGTACAATCTGCTTGTCAGTCCAGCAACATGTTGTGTGTGGCTTTCGCAGTAACACGCACACGACTGCAAGGCATACTGGGTGACACAGAGTACACTGATGGTTGTGATATAAACAACTTGAACACTCTTACTAATATGCGTCACACATTTCGGGAGAACAACAAATACCCAGAATGTTTTGCATCCATGACTCTTCCTGACTATATTATACACCCCGCTAGCACCCCTGTGTGTCGGTAAGGTGGGTTGGGGGCGCGGGGGTATAAAATATATTAAGCTGTGTCACGGATACAAAGGATTCTGGGTATTTTTTGTGTTGCGTTTATGTTGTGTTACTCTGAGGATGTTCTCCTGAAATGTGTTTGTCAATCTTGTTTGGTTTGGCTTCACAGCATGGCACATATTAGTAAGTGTTGAAGTTGTTTATATCACAACCAACAGTGTACACTGTGTCACCCAGTATGCCTTTCAATCTTGTATGTGTGATTGCGGAAGCTGCACACAACATGTTGCCAGACTAACAATCGGTGTGTACATGTTGTTGAAGGTGTCAAAGGCAATGGCTTCACAGCACGCTCATATCCTTGTCATCAGGATGAACGCCAATAGGATAATCGCGAGAACGTTAGCGGCTCCAATTGTCTTCTTTACTCTGTGAAACGGGTTTTGACAGCTCTGTGAGTGGCAAAGGTGGCCAACCTCTGATGTATTTCAGCGGGCGGGGGGCGGGCGGTTGCGTTTCTGATAAAATGTTGGTGCGGGTGGATGCCGACTTTGGTGATGCGGTTACGGATGATATAATCGCCTATCCGCGCATTCTACTCCATATGAAACAATCTAAAAATGAATAATAGTTTCTAGCCTCGACAAAAATCCATATTTTAGTAAATGTTTGTAAACGTTTAACAAAATAAAAAGGGCTATACAGCGTAACCGGTGTTCTTTTCCTCTGCGTTGTGTGTAGGATTTAATAAACACTACCGACATCAGGGGTTGCTGCTCAGCTGCACTTTACTCGTGACAATGCATCGGATGGTACAGGAAATACAAATGTAGTCAATATTTTTCTGCCAATTGTCGAGCCCCTACATAAAGACATGAATACATAACATGAAATAGTGAACCTAAATTCTTGTCGTCGCGTGGACGTGTAGCTCACATTTATATCGTAGACAAAAGGAAAGTAGTGTCCAACACACATAAAGAGGCAGGTGTCACAACAATTACTGCAGTAGGAGGGACACAACGAGACAATGGTTCCACATATTGACAAAACATCAAACAACCTTCAGGTATTTTCATGTAACTTACACATTTTGTGTAAATATAACAATAATACAACATTATAAAATACATTATATTTACATGACATAATTGACACGGTTACACAGTAGTGTTTATCAAAGAAACATAACAAGGGGGTGATTGATTAATTATCCCTTTATTTCAAAAAACATCAACTAGCCTGCTGTCCTCCTTGCTCAGCCTGTCTACTGACAGATATAAGTTAAAACATTGCACTACTTTATATTAGAAAAGGCATAAGGGGAGGATAATTGTCGCATAACAAAAAAATAGAGAAAAAGAAAAAGCTTTTGACTATGGTGTCGTCATAAGTTTCATGACTTATGCCGACCCCAAATACACATCAACAGGTCCTAGAAGGTACATATGGGATCTAATCAGATCTTGTAAAGCAAGGTGTTTATCCATCCATCCATCTTCTTCCGCTTATCCGAGGTCGGGTCGCGGGGGCAACAGCCTAAGCAGGGAAACCCAGACTTCCCTTTCCCCAGCCACTTCATCTAGCTCTTCCCGGGGGATTCCGAGGCGTTCCCAGGCCAGACGGGAGACATAGTCTTCCCAACGTGTCCTGGGTCTTCCCCGTGGCCTCCTACCGGTTGGACGTGCCCTAAACACCTCCCTAGGGAGGCGTTCGGGTGGCATCCTGACCAGATGCCCGAACCACCTCATCTGGCTCCTCTCGATGTGGAGGAGCAGCGGCTTTACTTTGAGCTCCTCCCGGATGGCAGAGCTTCTCACCCTATCTCTAAGGGAGAGCCCCGCCACCCGGCGGAGGAAACTCATTTCGGCCGCTTGTACCCGTGATCTTATCCTTTCGGTCATGACTCAAAGCTCATGACCATAGGTGAGGATGGGAACGTAGATCGACCGGTAAATTGAGAGCTTTGCCTTCCGGCTCAGCTCCTTCTTCCCCACAACGGATCGGTACAACGTCCGCATTACTGAAGACGCCGCACCGATCCGCCTGTCGATCTCACGGTCCACTCCTCCCTCACTCGTGAACAACACTCCTAGGTACTTGAACTCCTCCACTTGGGGCAGGGTCTCCTCCCCAACCCGGAGATGGCACTCCACCATTTTCTGGGCGAGAACCATGGACTCGGACTTGGAGGTTCTGATTCTCATTCCGGTCGCTTCAGACTCGGCTGCAAACCGATCCAGTGAGAGCTGAAGATCCCGGTCAGATGAAGCCATCAGGACCACATCATCTGCAAACAGCAGAGACCCAATCCTGCGGCCACCAAACCGGAACCCCTCAATGCCTTGACTGCGCCTAGAAATTATGTCCATAAAAGTTATGAACAGAATCGGTGACAAAGGACAGCCTTGGCGGAGTCCAACCCTCACTGGAAATGTGTTCGACTTACTGCCGGCAATGCGGACCAAGCTCTGGCACTGATCGTACAGGGAGTGGACCGCCACAATAAGACAGTCCGATACCCCATACTCTCTGAGCACTCCCCACAGGACTTCCCGAGGGACACGGTCGAATGCCTTCTCCAAGTCCACAAAGCACATGTAGACTGGTTGGGCAAACTCCCATGCACCCTCAAGAACCCTGCCGAGAGTATAGAGCTGGTCCACAGTTCCACGACTAGGACGAAAACCACACTGTTCCTCCTGAATCCGAGGTTCGACTATCCGGCGTAGCCTCCTCTCCAGTACACCTGAATAAACTTTGCCGGGAAGGCTGAGGAGTGTGATCCCACGATAGTTGGAACACACCCTCCGGTCCCCCTTCTTAAAGAGAGGAACCACCACCCCGGTCTACCAATCCAGTGGTACTGCCCCCGATGTCCACGCGATGCTGCAGAGTCTTGTCAACCAAGACAGCCCCACAGCATCCAGAGCCTTAAGGAACTCCGGGCGGGTCTCGTCCACCCCCGGGGCCTTGCCACCGAGGAGCTTTTTAACTACCTCAGCGACATCAGCCCCAGAAATAGGAGAGTCCACCACAGATTCCCCAGGCACTGCTTCCTCATAGGAAGACGTGTTGGTGGGATTGAGGAGGTCTTCGAAGTATTCCTTCCACCTATCCACAACATCCGCAGTTGAGGTCAGCAGAACACCATCCGCACCATACACGGTGTTGATAGTGCACTGCTTCCCCTTCCTGAGGCGGCGGTCGGTGGTCCAGAATCGCTTCGAAGCCGTCCGGAAGTCGTTTTCCATGGCTTCCCCGAACTCCTCCCATGTCCGAATTTTTGCCTCAGCGACCGCTGAAGCCACACACCGCTTGGCCTGTCGGTACCTGTCCACTGCCTCCGGAGTCCTATGAGCCAAAAGGACCCGATAGGACTCCTTCTTCAGCTTGACGGCATCCCTCACCGCTGGTGTCCACCAAGGGGTTTTAGGATTGCCGCCCCGACAGGCACCAACTACCTTGCGGCCACAGCTCCGATCAGCCGCCTCGACAATAGAGGTGCGGAATATGGTCCACTCGGACTCAATGCCCAGCACCTCCTTCGTGACATGTTCGAAGTTCTTCCGGAGGTGGGAATTGAAACTTTCTCTGACAGGAGACTCTGCCAGACGTTCCCAGCAGACCCTCACAATGCGTTTGAGCCTGCCAGGTCGGTCCGGCATCCTCCCCCACCATCGCAGCCAACTCACCACCAGGTGGTGATCGGTAGAAAGCTCCGCCCCTCTCTTCACCCGAGTGTCCAAAACATAAGGCCGCAAATCCGATGACACAACTACAAAGTCGATCATGGAACTGCGGCCTAGGGTGTCCTGGTGCCAAGTGCACATATGGACACCGTTATGTTTGAACATGGTGTTTGTAATGGACAAATTGTGACGAGCACAAAAGTCCAATAACAAAACACCACTCGGGTTCAGGTCCGGGCGGCCATTCTTCCCAATCACGCCTCTCCAGGTTTCACATTCGTTGCCAACATGAGCGTTGAAGACCCCCAGTAGGACAAGGGAATCAGCCGGGGGAGCACTTTCCAGTACTCCCTCGAGTGCTCCCAAAAAGGGTGGGTACTCTGAACTGCTGTTTGGTGCATAAGCACAAACAACAGTCAGGACCCGTCCCCCCACCCGAAGGCGGGGGGAGGCTACCCTTTCGTCCAGTGGGTTGAACTCCACCGTGCAGGCTTTAAGCCGGGGGGCAACCAGAATTGTCATTTTTTTTCTTTTTTTTTTTTTTTTTTGAAAATGGGACGTTTTTGTCATGAAAAAGGGAGTTTTTTGCAGTTGGTGCACTATTTGTAATTGTATATTGTGTTTTTTATGTTGATTTAATAAAAATAAAAAAAATAAATTAAAAAAAATATTTTTTTAATTTTTTTTTTCTTAAAAAAAATTCTTCTGCGGCCCGGTACCAATCGGGCCACGGCCCGGTACCAATCGGGCCATGGCCCGGTGGTTGGGGACCACTGATTTACATGTTATTCGATACCGGTACCAAAACTAATACTTTTGAAATAAATTATACACATTTTGTCCAAAGATTTAAAGAAAAGTTTGTGTCGTGCAAGTTCAATACTTAAATAATGCAAAAAATATATAATAGTTAAGTAATACATTCAGGGAATCGGGCTATCCCTACCCAACGTTGACACCCACTGAGTACATAAAACTTACTTTTGTAACACCTTTTTATTAACCTTGTAAAGAGACTTTGTGGACACCCTGTAAGGGCAATTGGTCATAGAAAAGCATCTGGGTGCGAAATTGCGATACAGGCCAGCAGCAGTAGTCAAGGCAACAGACATTTTTGTCTCCTGCCTGAGATTGTTCCACACCAGCGTGTGCTGTGTGACATACACGGGCAGGCAGGCAACACCAGTCTTGAGAAAGCGAGAGGGGGGGGGGGGGGGGATAAGCGATGGGATTACGTCATTTCTGTAAGAACAGGCATGTCAGACTGCAAAGGGCTCTCACTTGTCACTTTCAAGTTATTCCTTTCATACGATGAGGTGGCGACTTGTCCAGGGTGTACCCCGCCTTCCGCCCGATTGTTGCTGAGATAGGCGCCAGCGCCCACCGCGACCCCAAAATGGAATAAGCGGTAGAAGATGGATGGATGGATGGATGTTTTTATACTCTGATATTTGCTCTTATCTGCATTTCTTAAAAAAACAAACAAACAAAAAAAAAACATCTTATTCTACTATTCTCACCACTGTCCTCCATCCATTACATCATCTCTCCCTTTGGTGCTTCCCAATGAATAACTTGTAAAAAAAAAAAAAAAGGATCTTGCAGCGGGTCGTGAGCGATAGTAGCGTCTGGAAGCTATTTTTAGAACCTTGGCTGATATTATTGTCGGTGGCGCTGCCAGCGGCACTCCTCTGGGCTGCTGGTGTGTGCCAGAGCGCTGCTAATTTGCCACGTACAAGCAGGACTTCTTAAAGTTTTTTGGGGGAAAATGTTGCAATCAAACCTTTCTTTCATTTCATTTACAGGATTAATAAAGTAATATTCACTTTTTCTATGGCTACTCAATGCCAGATGTCTTCATCGTTCTCACACCGCCTGCTCTCTCCTCCGTCTCTCCACCTTACGTCATCTTGTAACATCTTTCTCTCTCTTTCCTCTCACGCTGTGCTTTCCTTGTAGTTCCTCTGACAACCTAATCATATTTACTCCATACTGACACTCCCACCTTACGTTAAAAATCTCCCCTTTGATCTGTTTTGGAAGTACATTTCGCCTCCTCTGGATCAATTATTTCATATTTAGACTTTTAGTCTCAGTTTCAATACAATGGTAAAATGTTCCCTCCACTATTACAGGTGGTATATTTCATATCCTCCTCCTTTAAAGGTGAATGTCTATGAAGTAATAAGTCTGTATTTTAAAGTTAAAGTGCCAATGATTGTCACACACATGTGGCGAAATTATTCTCTGCATTTGACCCATCAACCCTGATCACCCCCTGGGAGGTGAGGGGAGCAGTGGGCAGCAGCAGTGCCACGCCCAGGAATCATTTATGGTGATTTAACCCCCAATTCCAACCCTTAATGCTGAGTGCCAAGCAGGGAGGTAATGGGCCCCATTTTTATAGTCTTTGGTATGACTCGGCCAGGATTTGAACTCACGACCTACCGATCTCAGGGCGGACACTCTAACCACTAGGTCACTGAGTAGGTGTATGATATATATGAATATTGTCTAGCTGCTGACAGAAGCAACATGTATTTGTTATACAATATCATAGTTGTTGAGAATAAATAAATACAATGCATAAATATAAGTTCGTATTGTACACGTAATGTGATTACGAAGGTATTTCCTTGGGTTAATTCACACAAGTTTATGTTAAATTTATTTTTGTTACAAAACCCATGTAAATTGAGAGGTGAATAGATTTTTTGTCTGCGATGAGGTGGCGACTGTACAGGGTGTACTGCCCCTTCCACCCGATTGTAGCTGGGATAGGCACCAGTGCCTCTCGCCACCCTAAAGGGAATAAGCAGTAGTAAATGAATGGATGGATGGATGGATAGATTTTTTTGTTCCTGTTTGGTCACTGTGGAGAGGCGGAGCCGACGGGCCGACCGCGGGGTAGCGGTCCTACTCAAGATGGCGGCCAGGAGGCGGAGTGTGCGGCAGAGCGGAGAGGCGGGGCGCGCTTGGAGCGACGCTGCAGCAATCCGAGTCAGGTGCATAAACCACACACCTGCTCTCAATCCCTGCATCTTCTCCTGTAGTTTAAAAGGGGAGAAGGAGGAGCGATCGGGGCAGAAGACGGAGGAGAAGCAACAGCAAAAGACGACGAGAGCGACCAGATGAAAGATGAGCCCGCGAGGAAGACGCAGCCACCGGCCACCGAAAGGCAAGCCGAGACAAGCAGCAAAGGAGGTCGCGCTAGAAATTGGCGTGACCGACTGGGACCAAACAAGGTTTATTGAAATAATAAACGAGTGTCAAACCTGCTACGATGCGGGCTGCATGGACCATCGATACAAGACGCATCGTAGCAGGTTTGACACTTGTTTATTATTTCAATTAACCTTGTTTGGTCCCAGTCGGTCACCCCAATATCTAGCGCAACCTCCTTTCCTGCTTGTCTAGGCTCGCCTTTTGGTGGCCGGTGGCTGCGTCTTCCTCGCGGGCTCATCTTTCATCTGGTCGCTCTTGTCATCTTTCGCTGTTGCTTCTCCTCCGTCTTCTTCCCCAATCGCTCCTCCTTCTCCCCTTTTAAACTGCAGGGAAAGATGCAGGGATTGAGAGCAGGTGTGTGGTTTACGCACCTGACTCGGATTGCTGCAGTGTTGCTCCAAGCGCGCCCCGCCTCCCTGCTCCGCCGCACACTCCGCCTCCTGGCCGCCATCTTGAGTAGGACCGCTACCCCGCTGTCGGCCCGTCAGCTCCGCCTCTCCACAGTCACATTGTTGAGTGGGACAATTAATATGTGACAAAATTAAGGAAGCAGCATGAGGCGACAAGTGTTTGATGTGGAAGACGTTAACGGTGTCTCGGATTGAAAATAAACTTTAATCCCTTGGAGTTCGAGGCCAATGAGGTATGATTCTTTCTAATATGTATGTAAAATCAATATGTTTTCTATTCTTGGCTGTCAGACTAATTGTTAGTTCTGTTTGCTTATTTTATTAGGTCTGGCGGCATTATATTTGGCATCGTTTGTAACGTGAAGAAGGCGCGGCTGAAATAAATGTCTGTGAGCAAAACGAACGACTTGAGCCTTCATTAAGACCTCGGAGGGAGTCACATATTATATTAATTTAACTAGGACTGCAACAATTAATCAATCAAATAGATTAATTTGATTTGAAAAAAGCTTTGATTTGTATCCTGTTGTAATCGTAGCAACGTGTCGAAATTTGAAAATGTTTGTGTTTGTTACACAAACATTTTCAAATTTGGACATGTTGCTACTCAGAAACAACAGAAGAGAAAGTCAAACACAAATATAAATACAGTACGGTACGGTAAACATTGAAAGGGTGAAATAAATCAAATATTTGGTGATAATATATGATAAAATGAATTGGAAATCTTGTACGAAAATTTGCAACATAAGGTAGCGAGAAACACGTCAATAATGAAAAGAGCTAAATATGTTCTGGCCTGGGCAGCACGGTGGGACGGGGGTTAGCGCATTTGCCTCACAATACGAAGGTCCCGAGCTGTCCTGGGTTCAATCCCGGGCTCGGGATCTTTCTGTGTGGAGTTTGCATGTTCTCCCCGTGAATGCGTGGGTTCCCTCCGGGTACTCCGGCTTCCTCCCAAAGACATGCACCTGGGGATAGGTTGATTGGCAACACTAAATTGGCCCTAGTGTGTGAATGTGAGTGTGAATGTTGTCTGTCGATCTGTGTTGGCCCTGCGATGAGGTGGCCACTTGTCCAGGGTGTACGCCGCCTTCGGCCCGAATGCGGCTAAGATAGGCTCCAGCACCGCCCGCGACCCCAAAAAGGGACAAGCGGTAGAAAATGGATGGATGTTCTGGACTAAAAATCACTTCATATTCTCTACTGATCGCCAGTTTTGCCATCTCTGAGTTGTTGTGAAGAAATTAGGGCTGTCAAAAATGCTTTACTTTCGAATGAATCACGATTATTTGTAACAATTCCTAGAAGGGGGGGGGGGGGGGGGGGTAGCCCACATCTGAGGTCCTCTCAAAGGTTTCTCATAGTCAGCATTGTCACTGGCGTCCCACTGGATGTGAATTCTCCCTGCCCACTGAGTGTGAGTTTTCCTTGCCCTTTTGTGGGTTCTTCCGAGGATGTTGTAGTCGTAATGATTTGTGCAGTCCTTTGAGACATTTGTGATTTGGGGCTATATAAATAAACATTGATTGATTGATTGATCGATCGATTAATTAACATATTAAATGAATTATGGTATGGATTAAGTAAATAAGTCAAACAAAGTACTAACATGATCCATTTTGAGATTGTTTTCACACTTGAAGTGTTTAAAAATTACAAAGAAGAAGAATCCTGATAAAAATGTTGAAAAATTTGAAAAATGTATTAAACTACTGAAAAATGTTATTCATCTCTTTATGTGAATCTAAACTTACTTAACTATTTATTGATGAGAACTGTCATGATCCGTTGCCCGGATGATGTTTTGTTTAGTTTATGACTCTGTTTCAGCACCCCTGGGTTTGTGTTTTAGTTTTCATGAGTGCTGATTAGTTTCACCTGCCTCTAATTAGTGCTCGGAATGCTCACCTGCTCCTGAGCACTAATCCAAGAGCTACTTAATCCTGTTTTTCGCCACACACAATCTGGCTGTCTTGTTTGCTTTAAGCAACAGTTACGTCGGAAGATTCCTTGCTTCTTTGCTCATGTTTTCTATGCCATAGCTTCCCGTGCAATCAGCATGCTTTTCTGTCTACTTATTATCTTGTATGACTTATGAGTAATAAATCATTTCCTTACCTGTACCTTGCGTCCGAAGTTCCTGGTGCATCTTTGGAGAACGATCCGCACAGTAAAATGCGACCCAAGCGTGAGAAGAACTTTATTTATTATTATTATGTGAATAAGATTTATTTACATACTCATTTATTTAGTTACTTAATCATTTATTTATTCATTAATTTTTGTGTTACAGATTGAGTACAAACAAATGTGTTAGTAATTGCTATGAAAAAAAAAGGTGTGGATTAAGCTTCTTCCTACTGATGCAGTTTTGAAAAACTGGAAACGTGAGGACTCATACTGTAATTGTATGCATGTTCAAAATAAACTACTATCTTAACCTTAACCTTAATTTACAAGCTCAATTGATGCTAATGACTGAGCTTGTGACTCAAAACACTTTTTTCCCAAATCAATGACGCCCATTGAAATGAATTAAAATCAATTTAATCTGTGCTTTCCCCCAAAACAGCACAATCTAAAAAAAATGGACAACAAATATTGTTTGAAAGCCAATACAATAGAATGTATTAAAAAAAAACTACAGTAGTTTTATGATGTAAAAATAATGTACAACATTTACCTCTTCCAACAGACTGCAGTTTAAAATCTCACTAATTGAATTAAATACAAAAAAAAGGAAACTTGTTGATTTAAAACGACGTGAAAAGTAAGTGAAAGTCAATTGATATCATATAGATTTAGATAACCTCTTTCATATTGCATAATACAAAAATAAAAAAGTTTCACAAAGTGCTGCACATTAATTAAAATACACATTCAAAAGCAGGATACAATTAAAGACAGTCTAGTGTGGGGTCCCACCAAACTCGGGCAAGATTCAGCCCGCCAGCGGCCACAATCTGGCCCGCGGGAAGACAAAAATTGTTATCATTTTTAAAAATCTCTCCTGTCCAGCCACTCAGGTAAATCATTGTTAATGTAGATTCCCATATCTGCTGAACACATTTGCTTTACAAAGGAGAAGTGTCGGATACTTTTTGACTATATATAACGTGAGCTAAAGGAACATCCGGGCACTTCGAGGTTTTAGGAGATGGTCTACAGCATGGGTGTCTAAACTTTGGTCCGTGGGCCAAGTGTTTCCAAAACCTGTATGTACCTTTCAGCATTAATGGTGCCTTCACAGATGTGTAAGTTACCCATGCCTTGGGCACTAATGCACCCCCATACCATCACAGATGCTGGCTTTTGAACTTTGTGTCGATAACAGTCTGGATGATTCGAATCCCCTTCGGTCCGGATGACACGATGTCGAATATTTCCAAAAACAATTTGAAATGTGGACTCGTCAGACCACAGAACACATTTCCACTTTGCATCAGTCCATCTTAGATTATCTCAGCCTAATTTGTTGATGTAAATATTAATTTCATTTTTGAATTCATGATGTTGTGACACAAGCTGTTTTCCACTTCTTCTCGCGGCAATACGACTGCACTCTGTATTAGATTGGCCTATTACTAATTTCACTAATAATCTGTCCTTAAGTTATGTTGGGATCCAAAACAATATGCGTAGTTCTCTGATTCATAAATTTGGTATATGCAATAAAGACACTTGTTGTCCCATGTTGGATGTATTGTCTGTCATGACAGGTTGGGAATTTATTTATTTATTTTACGGTGTTAACATGCACCTGGGGATAGGTTGATTGGCAACACTAAATTGGACCTGGTGTGTGAATGTTGTCCGTCTATCTGTGTTGGCCCTGTGATGAGGTGGCGACTTGTCCAGGGTGTACGCCGCATTCCGCCCCTGTGCAGCTGAGATAGGCTCCAGCAACACCCCGCGACCCCATAAAGGGACAAGCGGTAGAAAATGGATGGATGGATGGTATTGTTTCCTTTCCCACACTCTTATTTTCAGTTGCCTCCACTACTCGTCTTGCCTGAACGCTGTCTACCTCACCTGTTCCTGATTGACAATTTGGTCACACTGGTTCCAGTTTGCTAATCAGGCTTCTTTATATGCCAGTCTGCACTGCACACACTCGTGTGTCATTGTTTGTGACCATGTAGTCTTGATTCCCAATGCCATGCATTCTGTTGTTTTTTCTTTGTGCTAGCGTTTCCTGTGCACATCCTTGCTTTGTTCATGTTTTTTAAATAAGATTTTTACCTGCTCTTCTGTGTCTTCATCTTGGGTTTGAAGACCAACGGACGCGATAGTGTGGTAATTTGCTGACAAATGGGCACACTACGTTGCTGTATCTGTCACCTTTGCATGTGAACATTTTTTGCCAGCATCGCTTGTGTTAGACTTAACTATTTTGTGGAATATTCTTTGGTCAAAATCAGTTAAATATTCATGGAGTCACCAGGAATTAATATTTTTACCAAAAATCCCCATAGTCATTTTTTTTTTGTCTTTTGTGTTTGACCAGATCCTGCCCGTGTTGTTAACATGCCATCCGTCATCTACGTGGCCATCGGTCTGCCAGGCTTTATCCGGTGTCCTGTCGATGCCAACCCACCAGTAACTTTGGTCAAGTGGAAGAAAGACGGTCTTCCTCTAAGGATAGATAAGGTAAAGCCCACCTCACTGTGGTAACTACTGTGCATTGCTGAAAATAAAACCGCCCTTTTGATTTTGCCCATCCTCTACAATCTCTATGTGAAAAAACAAACTTATTTTTTTCTTTTCTGTGCATTCTAAATAGTGAACAACTGCTCTCAAGAGGTAATTAACAATACAGCTAATTGGGATACACCTACTCTGCCTATTAAGCCGTCTAAAATAGCATCCAAGAACCTCCTGCAATGTTTTATATACATGCTGTAAATATATATCTAGTTGTGGAGGGGGGCGTGGCCTGGGGGCCTGCTGCGGGACAGGGTGTGCCAGGACCGGCCTCGAAGTCAGCGACAGGTGCGTCGATGGCCCAGGTGGGCCTTGTCGTCTTATCACCTGTCGCCCTCTATAAGCAGCAGCCGGAAGGAGAGAGGTGGTTGGAGCTGGAGCGAGAGCGAGTCTGCGACAGAGACAAAAGACAGTTGCTGTAAAGCAACCTGCGGACATTCACAAAAAAAAAACTGTGCTGTAACCCTGAACCGGGCTCTCATGTCGGTGCTTGGGGGTCTGGAGGACCCACGGGAGGGCAACCTCCACAATAGTGTACTAACAGACACATTCATGATAACAAGTAATATTTACAGTATTTATTTTAAGCATTGCCATAACTTCTTTCCAGCCACTTCCTTTAGCAACAACAGATATGGAGCACGTTCTGTGTTTTCCGTCACAAATTGCAGACCTGATAAAATACTTTGAGCGTACAAATGCTTAAAATAAAATAGTGACTTACAATGTCCACTCTTACTGCGATGCCAGCTGATTCGATGGTTGTATCTTTCAGCACAAAACGTGTGCTCTCCGTTGCGGCTGGTAAATTCGGCATAATCTTCACTTTTCAGTAGGTGTTACAGTTAATACCGGTACATTTTAGAAAGAGATATACATTTTGGACAATACCGCCATACCTGCTAAGAAATACAGTTCAGCTGAAACCCTGGCAAATGCCACACGTCGTTTAGCAACAGACACCGCCTTTTAAAGGCACATACACGCATGCACATGCTGCTCTCATGCTTACGATCAAATTAATTACCAATTACATTTTTCATGAAATTACTTTTTTGGTTAAGTTACAAGTAACTTTAATGAATTACTTTTTAAAAGTCATTTCCAGAACACTAGTAACAGTAATGCGGTGTTAAGTTTAAACTAAACACTCGTTAAACGTTTTGTTTAAAATACCAACATATATCGCGATTTGGCCTAAAAATGGCAGGATATGGTTTTTAGTCCATATTGCCCAGCCCTACTCCTGAGATAAAAAATGCTGGGAAGGTTGCATTTTGCCCAGTCTTCCTAGCAATGTTATCAGGTCCTATTTGATTGATTGATTGAAACTTTTATTGGTAGATTGCACAGTTCAGTACATATTCCGTACAATTGACCACTAAATGGTAACACCCGAATGAGTTTTTCAACTTGTTTAAGTCGGGGTCCACGTTAATCAATTCATGGTATGCTCCGTTCTATTTGTATGAGCCAGTCTATCCACTGTTTCTGTCGGTCCATTTGTTTTAGCTGTTATGTGGGCATTTTAATTGTCAAACTTTTCCAAACTCAAGGCCACTCAGCAGCAGCACCAACTCCAGGAGCTGCAAGCGTACCTCCCGGTTCTCGATAGTAGCTTGAGGCACTGTGAGCAAGGTGCTGTGTCAGCGCGGCAAAAAAGTAGTTCCTCTTTGTTAGCGCTTACAATAACATGAAATGCAGGTCACGACACATAAATGAAGTGTTGTTGGTGGTATTTGGATGTGGTTTTAGACCGCGTTACAGGTGAAATTGTAGAATCTCAGTTACATGCATTGTTAATGTTAACAGTTTTTTACTGTCTAAAACAGAGGTTCTGAAATGGGGGTACACGTACCCCCGGGGGTACTTGAATGTATGCTAAGGGGTACGTGAGATTTTTTTTTAATATTCTAAAAATAGCAACCATTCAAAAATCCTTTATAAGTATATGTATTGAATAATACTTCAACAAATTATGAATGTAAGTTCATAAACTGTGAAAAAAAAATACCACACTGGAATATTCAGTGTTGACAGCTAGATTTTTTGTGGACATGTTCCATAAATATTGATGTTAAAGATTTCTTTTTTTGTGAAGAAATGTTTAGAATTAAGTTGATGAATCCAGATGGATCTCTATTACAATCCACAAAGAGGGCACTTTAATTTGATGATTACTTTTATGTGTAGAAATCTTTATTTATAATTGAATCACTTGTTTATTTTTCAACAAGTTTTTAGTTATATTTATATCTTTTTTTCCAAATAGTTCAAGAAAGACCACTACAAATGAGCAATATTTTGCACTGTTATACAATTCAATAAATCTGAAACTGATGACATAGTGCTGTATTTTACTTCATCTCTTTTTTTCAACCAAAAATGCTTTGCTCTGAATAGGGGGTACTTGAATTAAAAACATTTTCACAGGGGGTACGTCACTAAAAAATGGTTGAGAACCACTGTGCTAGAATGCGCTGAAGAGAGCGGTGCGTTTTTTTCCCCACATCAATATAATTGCAAAAGACAGTTCCTGGTTTCTTTTAATGCTTGCTATGGTTTTACACATGTATATGAAAACATATTTCATTATATTTCCAAATGGCAATTAACAGTACCCTGGTTGGAGCCAAATGGAGGATGGGAAAATCCGTGTGGCAGAGGTGACAGAGGATTCTCTCGGCACCTATACCTGTATGCCTTACAATGCCCTGGGTTCCATGGGATGGTCCCCGCCCGCTCCCCTGGTGCTAAAGGTGCGTTTGCAAGCTCACTATTAAACACATCACAAAGGAATTCTTAGCAGAAGTCCATGTGAATGGAGCCCATCAGGGTTAGGATGATTTAGTATATATGTATGATTGAGTTTTTCAGAGCTCCAGGAAATGACGTCATGCTTCCTGACCACGTCTTTTTTGCAGGATAGAGAAAAAAAAGCCCTATTCAAATCCACGTTTTTTCTCAGTTTTTGTAACAGGGGGACAGCATTTTAACACATTCTCAAATATACCAAAAGAGGTCTCAAGCAGAGGTGGGTAGAGTAGCCTGAAATTGTACTCAAATAAGAGTACTGTTAGAGTTTTATTACTCAAGGATAAGTAAGGAGTAGTCACCCAAATATTTACTTGAGTAAAAGTAAAAAGTATGTTGTGAAAAAACTACTCAAGTACTGAGTAACTGATGAGGAACCTGTTTGTTTAATGATGACGGCAGCAAGTAATGCACAGAAACATAAAAATAGCAATGGACCAATTCAGAGCCAGGAATATCTTTTAAGCAACTAAAATATAATATATTTAATAATAATACATTAAAATAAAATAAATTAAGGCAAATTGAGCTACAATAACTTAACAGCACCATAGGCTCAGTAGGCAGAGATTACAAAGGAAAATAACAAGTTAGCCTTTACGCAAACCATACACTCTGATAGGTGTGGGCTGCACGTGGGAACACAGGTGCACTTCTGATTGGTGTTTGTATGCATGCGTGTATGTGTGTGCGACTGTGTGTGTGTCTGTGTCTTTGTCTGTCTGTCTATGAGGCACAGTGCGTTAATAAATGTCCCCACACAATTTACATTTGACAGTGATTCATAGCAGGGAAGCAAACATCAGCCTACGGTGACAGCCAAAATATCTATTAACGTTACTTACCCCGATTTGCTTCCTTAAATTTGACGTCGTCTTCATGTAAGCTGAAATGTCCACTTGATTGGGGAGACACATATGACAACGCATTACATAACTGTTTTTTTGGTTGTCTGAAGCGTGAACATTTGATTGGTGGAACGCAGGCATGCGATAGATCCTACTTTGAAGGTCCGTCTGATAAACCAAAATAAACAAAGCGTGCATTAACAGATCGATAAAAATCTGTAGCAAGTAGCAAGCTGAATGTAGATAAATGGAGCGGAGTAAAAGTAGCGTTTCTTCTCTATAAATATACTCAAGTAAAAGTATGTTGCATTAAAACTACTCTTAGAAGTACAATTTATCCCAAAAGTTACTCAAGTAGATGTAACGGAGTAAATGTAGTGCGTTACTACCCACCTCTGGTCCCAAGTGGATTACATGTTTTAAAGGCCTACTGAAATGAGATTTTCTTATTTAAACGGTAATAGCAGGTCCATTCTATGTGTCATACTTGATCATTTCGCGATATTGTCATCATTTTTGCTGAAAGGATTTAGTAGAGAACATCGACGATAAAGTTCGCAACTTTTGGTCGCTAATAGAAAAGCCCTGCCTTTACCGGAAGTATGTGCGCGTGACGTCACGAGTTGCAGGGCCCCACACATATTCACATTGTTTTTAATGGGAGCCACCAGCAGTAAGAGCAATTCGGACCGAGAAAGCGACAATTTCCCCATTAATTTGAGCGAGGATAAAAGATTTGTGAATTAGGATATTGATAGTGAAAGACTAGGAAAAAAAAGCGACGGCTCCGGGCGGCGGCAGTGTGAGCGTTTCAGATGTAATTAGACACATTTAGTAGGATAATTCTGGAATATCCCATATCTGCTTATTGTTTTAATATAAATATAATATTGTAATATAATATATATATAAATATATAATATATCCATCCATCCATCCATTTTCTACCGCTTATTCCCTTTCGGGGTCGCGGGGGGCGCTGGTGCCTATCTCAGCTACAATCGGGCGGAAGGCAGGGTACACCCTGGACAAGTCGCCACCTCATCGCAGGGCCAACACAGATAGACAGACAACATTCACACTCACATTCACACACTAGGGACCATTTAGTGTTGCCAATCAACCTATCCCCAGGTGCATGTCTTTGGAAGTGGGAGGACCCACGCATTCACGGGGAGAACATGCAAACTCCACACAGAAAGATCCCGAGCCTGGATTTGAACCCAGGACTGCAGGACCTTCGTATTGTGAGGCAGACGCACTAACCCCTCTGCCACCGTGAAGCCCCATATAATATAAATATAAAATAAAGTACTATCTAATCTATCTAATCTAATCTAATCAAATAGTGTTTTAGTGAGATTTTAAAGATAGTAAAGACATACCTCGAGGTCGGATGGCTGCGGTGAACACGCAGTGTCTCAGAGAGAAGCCGAGGAGCCAAGCTCACAGCCCCCTTTTTTGACAGCTGCTGCAGGACGACGAATAATCCACTGATGTCTCCGGTAAGATATAATCACAATTTCCCCATCCAAAAACATGCTGGTTGACGTAGAGAAAACATGATCGCTTGACCGCTCTGTGTTAAAGCTTCACAACAAAGAAACACCGTCTGTGTCTCGGTGCTAAAGACAGCCGCAATCCACCGCTTTCCACGAACAGCATTGTTCTTTATAGTCTCCATTATTAAATGAACAAATTGCAAAAGATTCAGCAACACAGATGTCCAAACTACTGTGTAATTATGCGGTTAAAGCAGACGACTTTTAGCCGCGGGTGGTGAAGCGCCAATATTTCCTGACAGTCCGTGACGTCACGCGTATGCGTCATCATTCCGTGACGTTTTCAACGAGAAACTCGCGGGAAATATAAAATTGCAATTTAGAAAACTAAAAAGGCCGTATTGGCATGTGTAGCAATGTTAATATTTCATCATTGATATATAAACTATCAGACTGCGTGGTCGGTAGTAGTGGGTTTCAGTAGGCCTTTAAAACATGCTTGACCTTGACATAAACAGACATTAACAAGTAGATAAGACGAAAGCAGTGAGCTGGCGTTACACACAACTATTAATGCCACATTTCAGCCAACTAACATTGTTCAAACTCTTTTGGACCTACATTTAAACCAGTTCTTCTCAAAAAGTAGGGCCAGCCCCCCTGGGGGAAGCGCTGTGACCCCAGGGAACATACTTTATCAGTAACATGCAATATCATGCTTCAAAAAACTGTACACTAAAAACACGCTTATTTTATCCATTAAAACCTGACCTAATTTTGGTTTAAAAAAGAAAATGAACACAAATCTATTCATTTTTTGTTTTATAAGAATAAGTGTTGTATATATTGTGCTCCTGAGTTAATATTGTTGTTGATCAATTTTAATGTATTATTTTTTATTGAGTTTATATTTATTTTTCAGTATCAAATAGTTGCAAGAATATTTTTTAATTTAAAAATAGTTGCAAAAAGAGACAACTGGAATTATGTCAAACTGATTTTTGATTTTGATTGCATGTGTCATTGTGAAAATGCTTAAACAAAAATGAAAACATATTTTGGAGTTCGGGTGTTGGTGGAGGGAACAGTGATAAAGTCATCTAAAATAACTTGTGTTAAAAAAGGGGGCAGATAAATATAAGAATACTATTCTTCCATCTGCTCCTTTCTGACCATGGAAATGTATAAGAAACAAAAAACAATTAAGGGGGTAATGTTGCGGCGCATGCGCAATCTGCGTTTCCCTCCTCTGCGGGACCACCCGGAGGATCCGCTGACAGCACGTTCGGACATGCCCCTGCTTGCGCTGGGAGCAGCACGCCGACGCAGCTACAAGCCTGCGGACGATCAGACAATCTGCACACCTGTGACTGATGAGGGCGAGCTAAATAAAGACTGTGCCGTCAGGTCCTTTTATTTAATTTGGCGGGAACTTACTGTTATGTTTACTAAGGGGAGATGACGGCAGACTGACAGCAGAGGAAAAGGAAAGGACAATGTATTGTATATAAAGTCAATGTATATATAATAATACCAAAAAATACTACTAAATAAACTAAGGAAATGGAGTGTGTCAAACCCAAGTGCGTGTGTGTATTACTATGTGTGTAGATTAACTGAAGTGTGTGTTACCAAGTGTTGGCGAGAGCGAAGGAACGAGGCAGTCCATGGGGCAGGCAGATGATCAGAGGCGAGAGAGAGGCGTCAGAGTCCAGGGGCGAGTGAGGAGTCGAGGAACGAGGGAAGCAGTCAGAAGACAGAAGGAGATCCGGGGAAAAGTGAGACGCACAGCTCACTTACCAGGCGACGAAGGGTACTGTGGGGACACGGGAGAAGACAAGGGGACAAGTCAAGCCCCGGAGAGGAAAAACAAGAATAGTCGCTTACGATACACTATGAAAACTACTAAGTTCCCGCGCCGATCTTTGGGTCCGCTGGTCCTTTATTTAGCTCTCCCTCATCAGTCACAGGTCTGCAGATTGTCTGATCGTCTGCAGGCTTGTAGCTGCGTGGGTGTGCTGCTCCCAGCGCGAGCAGGTGCGTGTCTGAACGCGCTGTCAGGGGATCCTCCGGGTGGTCCAGCAAAGGAGGGCAACGCAGACTGTGCGTGTGCCGCAACAGTGGGCTGTATATATGCATTTTCATGAAAGGAATACAAATAAATAATGATGATGATGATGGTGTAAAATGGTTACAGCAGGTCACTGGTCAACATTTACTTCAAACATGGAAACAACTGGAGAACACTCTAATTAGTAAATGTATAAGAACACTTCATCCTTACCTATGCTGACTTCCAACCCCGACAGGACCCACCCAAATTCTCAGTGGTCCCTGGAGGGGAGTACAGACAGGAGGCTGGGAGAGAACTTGTTATCCCATGTGAGGCAGAGGGTGACCCATTCCCTAATATAACATGGAGGAAGGTATGATGCTATGATGTACGCATGTATGTGATCATATACTGGAAGACAAGAAAATATTAAATTCATCCAAGGATATATGTTATATTGAGAGGAAACAACGACATATTATGTGGAAATGGATGACATCAAACGATAGTATTTAGGCAAATTGTGTTTAAGTTTGAGATCTGGCAGGTTCATAACCTAGATGCTCACTGAGCTGAAGTGTCACAAAATATGGAACTATTAAGGCTGCAACTCACCTAATTAGGAACTTTCATTGACTAAAATACATTTTTACACTGTCCAAACGTGTCTGCATTGACGCACTTTTATAAAAATAAACCTTGCAAACTATTACGTTACTACCGTATTTTTCGGAGTATAAGTCCCTCCGTAGTATAAGTTGCACCTGCCGAAAATGCATAATAAAGAAGGAAAAAAACATATAAGTCGCACTGGAGTATAAGTCTCATTTTCTGGGGAAATTTATTTGATAAAATCCAACACCAAGAATAGACATTTGAAAGGCAATTTAAAATAAATAAAGAATAGTGAACAGGCTGAATAAGTGTACGTTATATGACGCATAAATAACCAACTGAGAAGGTGCCTGGTATGTTAACGTAACATATTATGGTAAGAGTCATTCAAATAACTATAACATATAGAACATGCTATACGTTTACCAAACAATCTGTCACTCCTAATCGCTAAATCCCATGACATCTTATACGTCTAGTCTCTTACGGTAATGAGCTAAATACTATTATTTGATATTTTATTGTAATGTGTTAATAATTTCACACATAAGTCGCTCCTGAGTATAGCTATGAAAAAACTGCGACTTATAGTCCGAAAAATACGGTGCTGTATATCCATCCATCCATTTCTACCGCTTATTCTCTATATTACACTTTATATATCCATTCATACTTTATATTACTTTAATGTATTTTCACATTTGAAAAAAAACCCAACAAAACACAAATTTTTAAGGCGTGGCGACTTATTTTATTTTGTAATAGTAGCGATTTCCTTGTTCATTTACGGAGTCCGGTCAACTTCCTTTGTTTTACTTTACTGCACATGCAAGTGACGTTGGAGCCACATTGGGGCCTCTGCATATACTAGAGTAGGAGTCGGGAACATTTTTGGCTGAGAGAGCCATGAAAGCCAAATATTTTAAAATGTATTTCCGTGAGAGCCATATAATATTTTTTTAACACTGAATACAACAAAATATGTGCATTTTTTTAAGTAAGACCAACATTTTTAGAGTATAATAAGTCTCTTATTCTTTTTAATAACATTGTTATTTCTTGAACAGGTGCTGTAGAAAACGGATGGATGGATTCAAATGCATGAGAATTTTTTATATTTTGAACGTTATTTTTAACACTGTGATTACCAGCGGAATTAATCATTATTTATCGTGTTAAGCAATGTTAGCTAAGATTTATCTGAGAGCCAGATGCCGTCATCAAAAAAGCCACATCTGGCTCTAGAGCCATAGGTTTCCTACCCCTGTACTAGAGTCTGATGAATACAAAATTTTACTTGCAGTGTAGGCAGTCAGCTGGAATAATTATGTTATTTAAAAAATCCAATGAAAGTGCAGTGTAAACATAGTCTTAAAACACTTAACAGTAACTTCTTCAAGTTAAATTTAACAAAATAGTGCAAAGTGTGAAATGTAAACATACAGTAACCAGAGTAAGACTTTTTTCCTCTAGGTTTTGTGGTCAAGGGTGGGTGGAGCTAATGTGGCGTGGTATTACTGGTCTTGGTGGGGACGAGCTCCTTGCCTAACTTACAGACCACATCCGTCTGACAGTCCCCCCAAAAACTACCTTACCGACCATATAACTTTTCCTGTTTTATCCACAATTTTTTTGGTCACTGTAGCGCTCATTTTTAGTTTCTCTTCTCGCACCATGCAAAGAATCAACCGAATGATAGCTGATATTGTTACCTTATTGGCTGTTAAAGTGTCACTCCCACTGACAGGTGATCACTTCCTGCGTTGCTTGGTTACCAGACAGTAAATGTCGTAGTTCATGTAAACAACCTTGCTTCGCAACTTCCGGTTCTTTCGACGAAGAAGAAAAAACAATTTTTTTGATATTGATTACCTGACTATCGTGATATAAATTTATATCAATATCGTTTTATCACCCAGCCCTGATTTAACACACAATGGCGTCCTCACTTCCTAGTTTATATGTATTTATTTAACCTTTATTTATCCAGGGTAAGACTAATATAAACATGTTCAGTTGCAATGCTTTCCCAGCAAAGAGGCAGCATTTATTTATGTTAGAGATGTTAACATAAATAATGATGATAATCTCTCAGCTCTCATTTACCAACAAAAATTAGCGCTATAAATCACTCAACAAATCACATGCTCTTCACAAGGTTGAATGTGTTGGGATCGGTAGGTTGTGAGTTCAAAACCTGGCCGAGTCATACCAAAGACTACAAAAAAATGGGACCCATAGCCTCCCTGCTTAGCACTCAGCATCATGGGTTGGAATTGGGGGTTAAATCACCATAAATGATTCCCGGGCGCGGCACCGCTGCTACCCACTGCTCCCCTCACCTCCCAGGGGGTGACCAAGGGGTTGGATCAAATACAGAGGACAATTTTCACCACACCTAGTGTGTGTGTGACAATCATTGGTACTTTAACTTTAACTTTTAAGCATAATATCCAACTTTTGGAGGACAGTTTAGAGAGTGAACAATAATTGGTGTTATTTTCTGTAAAAACAAATTATCGTATTTCCTTGAATTGCCGCAGGGCATACAGTGTGCGCCTGCCTTGAATTACTGCCGGGTCATACTCGCTTCCCAAAATTATTAGCGCATGCTTAGTATTACCGCCTGGTCAAACTCATGACACTTCCCCTGTCATTTTCAAAATGGAGGAGGCTGATTTCAATAGCGGTAATTTGAAATTGCATAAAGGGAAGAAGATTAAGAGCTATTCAGTAGGATTTAAGGTCCAAGCTTACATCACACTCAAATTTTTACTGCATACCTTTGGTAAGTGCTGGAGTGAGAAGAGGTTTTAAAATAATTAGCGCATGCTTACTTTTACCGCATGCCTTTGGTAAGTGCAGGAGTGAGAAGAGGTTTTAAATCAATTAGCTCCCCGGCAGCAATTGAAGGAAATACGATAATTATAATTGTAATTGTTGTTATTAAAAAAGTACAGTAATCAGCCAATGAGTATGTGCCTTTTTACTGCCATTCAGTGTCCACTTTAAAGTATGTGGTACAAAACAAGTAAAACATTTTTTTTTCTCAAAATTTTGTTGTTATCCTGTGCTTTTTGATGTTACAAGGTACACTTAAAACATTGATTAAAAAAAGTATGAAACCCCCAATCGATTCAATGTTATTGGGAAAATATCAAAAATACAATATTAAAAATTCCCAACTTTTGCCTCAACTTTCTGAAAAAGCTGTGGTAAATTCAGGAATTATAGGCCACGACAATGAAAAAAATACTGATTACCTTTTAGTTTTTTTGGAGAATCATTGAAGGTGTTCATACAAAAAAAGCAGTTTTGTGTTTTGTGTTTTGTTCCCAAAAATAAATAGGTTGTGCTCATAAAACCGAAGTAGTAATAATAGCATGCTCTTGCACTCTTACCCTAGTCATGACGATTAAACAGTGCTTTAGAGCAGGGGCCCCCAACCTTTTTTGCTCCAGAGACCGGTTTAATGTAGGCATTATTTTCACGGACTGGCCTTCCACGGGTGGCAGATAAAAAATATAGCAAATAAGTGTATGAAAAATGAATACACAAAAAAACTCACCATAACGTTCAATTAGTGGGACCACCTGGCCTTTTTCCTTTTGCAAAAAAACTCTGCATAGATTTTTGTTTTTTACTCACTATCACATTCAAGGAGAAGAGCATGGATATATAATAAAGCTCAAAGCTCCCATATATTTCTATGGATTTCTATTTCCATTCTCAAAGTTATGTATTCATATTTTATTAGCTTTTTTGGTCCAATTTTCCATGTGTAAATATATTTGTTATTACCAACTACTTGTGTAATAGGACTATGTGCACTTTAACTTACTATGTGTATCTTCTTTAGTCGGCACAAATTTTTTTTGGAAACAATTTAGCACTTTTCCATCTGCCTTATGCACTTTAACTACTATTGTCTGCTAATTCCTGATCTTCCCTGGTCTTAGTTTCATCAACCTGCCGCAGACTACAGATGGAATCTAGCTTTTAGCTACGATTTGGCATCTTTACATTTTATATGTTTATTAATGTGCGTTGTCCCATGTAACAAAGATGTAACAAATATGGCATACGGCAACTTCTTATCAGGAGTTTTATAATACATTTATGAACAAGCTTATTGTTGTGTCTGGTGGAACTGGCGAAAGTTAAGTAGGAGAAAAAAATATATGTATATTTAATGTCTCTGTGGGGCCCGGTAGCAAATGCGTCACACACTGGTCCTGGTCCCTGGACTGTGGGTTGGGGAAAACTGCTTTAGAGTATTTCTGAACATTATGGTTTGTTAGAAATGTGTGTGATTCACGGGCCTTCAAAGTTCAAAGTTCCATTGTTTGTTCACATCATTATTGTGTTGTATTTTAGGCCACGTTCACACGAAAACGATCATTTGAAAATGTATAACAGTAAAACTGGAGTGGAGAGTTTCAAACACTCTGCCTTCAAATGAGTTTATTGGTTTGTGTCAGAAAAATGTGCAACATTATTTTTGTGTTGTTCAAACATATTTAACAGAACATTAGGTTATTAACTTGTAAGTTGTGTCCATGTAAATGATATATGGGTTGTACTTGTATAGCGCTTTTCTACCTTCAAAGTACTCAAAGCGCTTTGACACTATTTCCACATTCACCCGTTTTATACACACATTCACACACTGATGGCAGGAATTGCCATTAAAGGCCCTAACCACGACCCATCAGGAACAAGGGTGAAGTGTCTGCCTCAAGGTTTTTTTTAACTTCACTAGTGTAGAAGGAGATTTTTTAACATTGCCTCAGCGATGTTTAAAAACTTGGCGATGTAGCTCGGTTGGTAAAGCGGCCGTGCCAGCAACTTGAGGGTTCCAGGTTCGATTCCCTCTACCGCCATCCCAGTCACTGCCATTGTGTCCTTGGGCAAGACACTTTACCCACCTCCTCCCAGTGCCACCCACACTGGTTTAAATGTAACGTAGATATTGGGTTTCACTATGTAAATGGCTTTGAGTCACTAGAGAAAAAGCGCGATATAAATATAAATCACTTCACTCTGGAAAATGTGTGTTTTTTACTTTCTAAATATCCATTTTCTTGTGGACATGGCCTAATAGGATTTATCTGTCCCGTGTTTGGGTGACATACAGGTGGGAAAGTCCAGTAAAAGCAAGCACAATGTTCTGCCTCGAGGCAGCTTACAGTTCAAGTCACTGACAAAGGAGGACCATGGAGAATGGGAATGTGTTGCCACCAACGTTGCAACGAGTGTCACTGCCAGCACGCATGTCCAAGTCATAGGTAATGTGATTGCATCACGACACAAATACAAATAATGCACAAAAAAGCAAAGGCCACACAACCCACAAACCAAAACCGTGTGCTCTTCAGCCGCTAATAATGGTCGTATTCTGCAGTTATGCAATTATGCAATTACGATGGATGCAGCATTTAGAACTACATAAACAACTAACATTTCACTGAAAAAGCTCATATAGAATAATACACTGTTTAAGAACCTGCAGGGGGCACGACAACATTGACAACATTCAACATCTTATAGTGACTGTTGGCAACATTTACGCAGCTGCCTAGAGGGGGCTAACTTTCCTGGGTGTTGTAGGCATTTTATCCCATCCCCTTTTGTCTTGGAATGTGCAAGACATGCCCCAGTGTAACACACACAAGCAGTTGAAGAACAATTGGCCACTAAAGTACAACATCGATATAGCCAGAAGTAAAAACATATGAAACATGCAATCTCAACTGAAACTATTTGTTACTAGCCAGTGTTAGCAACGCTATGCAATTTTTGCCATTAATTAGGTTGTATGATAATAAAACACATTAAAAGACACAACACATGTAATTGTTGACTGCACTTCGGCACTGGTGTGTGTGCTCTAAGCCAGTGGTTCTCAACCTTTTTTCAGTGATGTATCCCCTGTGAAATTGTTTTTAATTCAAGTACCCCCAATTCAGAGCAAAGCGTATTTGGTTGAAAAAAAGAGATAAAGAAGTAAAATACAGCACTATGTCGTCAGTTTCTGATTTATTGAATTGTATAACAGTGCAAAATATTGTTAATTTTTAGTGGTCTTTCTTGAACGATTTGGGAAAAAAATATATATAAAAATAACTAAAAACGTATTGAAAAATAAACCAGTGATTCAATTATAAATAAACATTTTTACACATAGAAGTAATCATCAACTTAAAGTGTCCTCTTTGGGGATTGTAATAGAGATCCATCTGGATTCATGAACTTGATTCTAAACATTTCTTCACAAAAAAAGAAATCTTTAACATCAATATTTATGGAACATGTCAACACTGAATATTGCATTGTTGCAATTCTTTTCACAGTTTATGAACTTACATTCATATTTTGTTGAAGTATTATTCAATAAATATATTTATAAAGGATTTTTTGAATTGTTGCTATTTTTAGAATATTTTCAAAAAATCTCACGTACCCCTTGGCATACCTTCAAGTACCCCCATTTGAGAACCACTGCTCTAAGCTGTGCTGAAGGCCCCTGTGCTACTATATCATCCAATACGGCAAAAAAGTGTGCAAAAATGTTCATTATGTATTTCATTGGCGCGCCACGACCGGATAAGGAAGGGTGCAAAGCCTTTTAACAGTTATATGGTTTCACTGTTAACAAATCATAGACGAGGGTAAAACTGTCATCTTTGTTGGCTTATGATAGTGATTTGGCAAAAGCTAGCTACTGCTATTAACTATTATTGAATCTACAGATTAATGCGACAATAACAAAAAAACAAACACAGATTTACTGTGTATCTAAAATCCAAGACAGTACTATTTAGTCGTAATTTATACAAGTTACAGTTCAGAGTTTTACTACAGAAGCAATGTTTTCAAAGGCTTATGAGTTTACTGCCCCATTTAAGAAATGTAGCAACCATAAAATCTGTTTTGACATTTTCCAGTCCCATGTAGGGTGTATATTTTAAATGGTACACTTATTTGAGATCAAACATTTCTGTTCGGAATTAATCGTCATTTATTTTGAGTTGATTGTGAACAAAATGAAATTCGTTGCGATGAGGTATTTTTAATTGTTTGACCGTGCTAATCAAAACCCTTTGATGAAGATTAACTTTAGTTCTTTTTTTTGGTGAAGCTTAACGACAGTTGGCAGAATACTTTCCATTTTTTCTGCAGGTCAGATATGTCACAAATATTGCAATCCCTTCTTTAGTCAAATTGGACTTGCAAAATTGACAGGAGGTTCTTTGAGAACACTAACCTAACAAATATTACAACACAGCAATAAGTTTTATTCTCTCAACAAATTATGTATATGTTATACTTAATGCTTTTGAGCTAGTTTTTGTGTGGTTTGGCCTGTTTATCACTGTTTTAAAAAAAAAAAGAAATGTGGCCAAATAGGTCAAAGTTGTTCACCACAGTTGGAGAGACTACCCAATCACATTATTCAGTTTGCCCTAGTTGAGACTTGCGGTTTGATTTTTTGACAAATTACCTTCAATTATGGAATTATCTTGAAGATAGTTTCTCTTCTAAAATATGGAATGGCTTTCCATAACACATAATTACCACTTAAATAATCTGTATTGCTCTGGAGTGATGTTTTTACAGTCTGTATGGTATAGGATAGATTTTTATTTGTCACTCACTGGAAAAAATATATATGGCAATATGTCCCAATTGATTTTGTTTTTGATAGTCCAAAAGGTAAAAAACACTTGCAAACAAGAGAGGAACATTAAAGAACACAACAAAGGATATAAAAGAGATGCCGCGACTCGTAGCCACTTTAACAGTTCCCTTTTTACGTGGAGCAACAAAAGTAAAATGCATTATAAAACTGAGTCATTGTTAGTACATATTGCTCACATACAATCACACCATGCATTATAAAACTAAAATAATTAACACCACTGTGAGGAGATGACGAGACTACTACACCCTTTTAACAAGACATTTCTCCTGCAGGCACAAGCCCGCACTCCCCCACCAGCGTCCAAGTGGTGGCATCATCCACCTGGGCCAACGTGTCCTGGGAGGTGGGCTACGACGGAGGCTTCCAGCAGACATGCTCAGTCTGGTACGGCCATGTGTGAGTCATCCCAGCCTGCTTTGCTTCCTGCTTTCTCATCTTCTATTGTGTTAATCCCTCATTTCCTAAAGAATGTGTTTTAGGATCCGTTACAGTTATCACTTTATCAGCCTCTATAATTTTTTCCTGAGTTGCAATTTTCACCCTGAAAAGTCTTGACTTTTTCCTGCTGCTGCTGCTGCTGCTTCTGCTGCTACTGCTTTGCTTTCCCTGACTTAAAATATAGCCTCTGAGTTCTGTATTTTGATGATTCATTACCAAACTGTGCCTTATTGAATTTCATTCCAAAATGCAATAGGTTGAATAGTAAAATGCACAGATTTCTTGCTTGCCATGTTTGATCCAGTTAAAAACAAACTTTGGTGACCGTAAGCTTTAAACGCCAATAGTACAAACGCAACAAAACATGGAATATGATGTACAACAATTAAGTTACAATTACATTTCTGGGAAGTTGTCAAAAACAATGTCGCTTTGTAGGACACCTGGATAAAATAAGCTAGGGCTGGGCGATAAAACGATATCCATATATATCGCGATAGACCAATAATCGATATTAATAAAAATGTTCAACTTTTTTTCTTTGTCGGAAGACACCAGAAGTTGAAAAGCATGATTAATTGTATGAACAAAGTGGGGCTGGGCGATATGGCCTTTTATTAATATTTCAATATTTTTAGGCCATGTCACGATACACAATATATATTTCAATATTTTGCCTTATCCTTGAAATAACACTTGATACATATAATCACAGCAGTATGAAGATTCTATGTGTCTACATTAAAACATTCTTCTTCACACTGCATTAGTCTATACTCATTCTAATCTTTAATGCAGAGAAGAAAATCACAACTAAGTCAATTTACCAAAACTGTATTTATTAAACAGTTATTAAGCAGTGGCACAAACATTCATGTGATTTCAAAACAGAAAGTGCAAGATTGTCAGAGACATTTTAAAATAAGCTATGAGTGCACTTTTGTGCATGATGTCACTAAGATGACATATCAAAACAACACTAAATTAAAGTGCACTTTTTGTACAGAACGCCACTACAATAGTTTAAAACAAAAGAAGTGCACTTTTGTGCATGATGTCACACAAGATATTTCAATAGTTGTCAAATAAAAATTAGCTGTATAATAGGACATCTAATAGTTATGTCCTTTGCTATGTGGTAGGTCACTGCTGACGTTATCTCCTTCTGTTGTTGACTATTTTTTTCATACAGTGTTGATCTGGAGTTGGTTGCTTTGGCATTTTGTTGGTGTGGCACCGAACGGAGATGTTGACATGCGGAGTTTCAAGCACTCATCATTCTCTAGCGGGTGACTTTTCAAATAATGCTACAAATTAGTAGTGCTGCTACTTTTTGTAGCAACAGTTTTGCTGGATACTTTACATATTACGGTTGTCTGTTAAACATCTTTCCGCTTGAAGCCAAACGACCGCCAGACGATGGACCTTGTGCTTTTTTTCTTGGGAATTAATTCTTCTTCCATTTGTTACCAGATTGGCATCTTTCTTTCTCTCGTATTACCACTACGCTAGCACCACCTGCCACAGCTAACTTTACCCATGCTGCTACCTCTTTGCTCCACAACAGCGTATGACGTTGCACGCGCGACAGTATGTGACGTATGTAAGAAGATGCGCTTGTTTTATCTCTCTGTGAGGAGAGAAAAGAAAGAGTGAGAAAAGCCTGTAATGCCCGCGGCTGAAAGCAACTGCGTGACAACGTATACTTGAATACTCACAATATAGTCATTTTCTATATCGCACGGAGAAAAACCTGCGATATATTGAGTATATTCGATATATCACCCAATCCAATCCAATCCACTTTATTTATACAGCACATTTAAACAACAAAATGTTTCCAAAGTGCTGCACAACAATATTAAAAACAACATTCAAATATTATCCTGAGCTCCACCAATGACTGAATGAAAACAAAAAAATAAAAATAAATACATGTAAAACCAATATAAAAACAATATAAAATAAATATGATTAAAAAGTGTTTTAAGGGTTAAACCTGTTCATGAGAAAGGATGCAAAAGAAAAAGGCTCCGCTTTTGCTACCAGAGTTTTTGTTTATTCTGAAGATTTTGACCACTGATTTGCGATCACAGCCATAGGAGAGTCACCTGGCATCCTTGACCTCATTTTGGTCAGTTGTGAGGCACTGATACGCTGAAATAAGGCAAGTTGGATGAGACGTTTGCCTCAAGCCATTGGCGCCTTACCGCAACTCAAAGCGGTTGCCTAGCAACCAAAAACAAAGGCGAGTTTACAGCTGTTTTAAAATGCTTCCAACGTCGCAGAGTGTTATTAGTTGACAGACTAACACCTCGAATTGATCTCTGAACAACACAAGGTACGCATTGTCGGAACAACCAAGTTAAACGTGCTGCAAGTTGCTAAAGTAACTGCCGTTTAAGACACAAGAGGCACTGACGACATCGATCTGCCGCTATGCCAAAAGCTAAAGAGAAGACGGAAAGCCCGAAATCTTCGGTGTCAGCCAACACAGGACACAACTGGGACCAAGATTTGAGACTGGACACAGGACATGATGGGGAACAAGGAGCACTACTAAAAATACTCCATGAATTAAAAGAAGGTTGGATAGAAATGAAAGAAGAAATTAAATAAATAAAAAAAGAGCTGAAAAAAGCAATGGAAGAACACAAACAAGATGTGAAAAGTCTGCAGCAAAATATTGAAAGTCTGCAAACTCAAATCATCACCAGAAAAAATGAAGTCTCTGATATGTGCCAACAATTGAAGACCTTTCCAGAAGATATGCGCCAACAAATGAAGACCCTTCAAGAAGACAACTACATGCTGTGGAATATCATAGATGAAATGGAGCAGGATAAACGAATGAATGATATCATCGTGACAGGGCATCGAATTAAACCAAGATCCTATGCGAAGGCTGTGAATAATGTAGGTGAACCAGATGAAATGGATCTTGTCTCGGCAGAACAGCAACTGGTCAACTTTCTGCAATCAAAGGAAATTGAAATCGACATTAATACCATCAAAACATGCATCCCACTGAACAGAAGAGACAACAACGCCACTCCAATTGTGCTCGTGAAATTCGTAAACAGAAAATCTAAAATGGCATTGCTGAGACAGGGAAAGAAGCTGAAGGGAACAAATGTGTACATGAATGAGCATCTCACTAAACGTGATGCTGGAATCGCCAAGAAAGCACGCGACTTGAGAAAGCAGGGAAAAATCCAGGGAACTTGGAGCGCCAACTGTAAAATCTACATCAAGCTGAATGGAGGTCCAGAAGCAAGAGTAATTGTTGTCAATGACATCAAAGACCTGGACAAATTTTAAGTTTACACAGCTTCCACAACAACGATGATAATGGACTCTGACAGAAAACAAGCACCTAAACTCAACATCAACACTACTACGCTGCAAGGGACGACTAAAAAAGAAGACCTAGATTCAGGACTGCATTCATCTACACTAGAGATTATTGAAACGACATCAAAGATTGTTGAGCAAGGAAATATGGAACTACAAAACTTCTGCAACAAAGAGCACAAAAACCAGGATTTGTAAAACGATATAGATCCAGATACAATTTTTTTTGCCCACATTAGTAATAATTGTTTTTATTACACAGATGAGCAATACAATAGCATCATTAAAAGTGACAACAAATTGTCAATTATTCATTTTAATAGCAGAAGCTTGTATGCAAACTACCACAATATTAAGAACTTTTTGGAACACATCAACGAACCCTTCAAAGTGATCGCCGTCACAGAAACATGGATTGATGATAAAAAAGGAATAGATTTAGATCTGGAAGGATATGAACTAAACTATATTAACGGAACCAACAAAAATGGAGGAGGAGTAGCTGTGTATGTCATGAAGAACCTGAACTACAAAGTGGTAAAAAACATGTCATTTGCTATAGATAATATCTTAGAATGTATTGCCATTGAAATATGTCAGGAAAATAGCAAAAACATACTCATCAGTTGTATATACCGATCACCTAAGTCAAGTATAGAAACATTTGAAGAATGGATCAAGGCAACTTACATGGACAATGGTAAAAAAATAATTTTCTTATGCGGTGACTTTAATATTGACTTATTGAACCCTAACAAACAAAAGTTTATTGATGACTTCATTGATACAATGTACAGCATCAGTTTATATCCTAAAATCACAAAGCCAACCAGAATCACAGGACACTGTGCTACGCTTATTGATAATATTTTTACTAATGATTTTGATAATAACACTACAAGTGGTTTACTAATAACCAACGTTAGTGATCATCTGCCAGTTTTTACAATATATGATGGAAACTGCAAAAAGAACATGGAAGACAAAAGGACATTTCAAAGACTGTGCACAGAGAAGAGGATGATTGATTTCAAAATGGAGCTACAAAAGCAAGATTGGGACAATGTATACAATGAAAATGAGGTTGATGAAGCATATGAACATTTCTTAAACAAGTTCATAATACTTAATGACAAACATTGCCCATGGAAACAACTCAGTCATAACCAGAGAAAGAATAATCAACCATGGATGATAAAAGGATTAAATAATGCTTGTAAGAAGAAGAATACACTATATAGAAAATTTATAGTACAAAGAACTACAGAGGCAGAAGTTAAGTACAAAAAGTATAAAAACAAGTTAACAAACATACTACGATCATGTAGAAAAGAATATTACAGTGAATTATTGGACAGGAACAAAAATAATATGAGAGCAACATGCCATCTATCCATCTTCTTCCGCTTATCTGAGGTCGGGTCGCGGGGGCAACAGCCTAAGCAGGGAAACCCAGACTTCCCTTTCCCCAGCCACTTCGTCTAGCTCTTCCCGGGGGATCCCAAGGCGTTCCCAGGCCAGCCGGGAGACATAGTCTTCCCAACGGGTCCTGGGTCTTCCCCGTGGCCTCCTACCGGTTGGACGTGCCCTAAACACCTCCCTAGGGAGGCGTTCGGGTGGCATCCTGACCAGATGCCTGAAGCACCTCATCTGGCTCCTCTCGATGTGGAGGAGCAGCGGCTTTACTTTGAGCTCCTCCCGGATGGCAGAGCTTCTCACCCTATCTCTAAGGGAGAGCCCCGCCGCACGGCGGAGGAAACTCATTTCGGCCGCTTGTACCCGTGATCTTATCCTTTCGGTCATGACCCAAAGCTCATGACCATAGGTGAGGATGGGAACGTAGATCGACCGGTAAATTGAGAGCTTTGCCTTCCGGCTCAGCTCCTTCTTCACCACAACGGATCGGTACAACATCCGCATTACTGAAGATGCCGCACCGATCTGCCTGTCGATCTCATGATCCACTCTTCCCTCACTGGTGAACAAGACTCCTAGGTACTTAAACTCCTCCACTTGGGGCAGGGTCTCCTCCTCAACCCGGAGACGGCATTCCACCCTTTTCTGGGCGAGAACCATGGACTCGGACTTGGAGGTGCTGATTCTCATTCTGGTCGCTTCACACTCGGCTGCAAACCGATCCAGTGAGAGCTGAAGATCCCGGTCAGATGAAGCCATCAGGACCACATCATCTGCAAAAAGCAGAGACCTAATCCTGCGGTCACCAAACCGGAACCCCTCAACGCCTTGACTGCGCCTAGAAATTCTGTCCATAAAAGTTATGAACAGAATCGGTGACAAAGGACAGCCTTGGCGGAGTCCAACCCTCACTGGAAATGTGTTCGACTTACTGCCGGCAATGCGGACCAAGCTCAGGCACTGATCGTACAGGGAGCGGACCGCCACAATAAGACAGTCCGATACTCCATACTCTCTGAGCACTCCCCACAGGACTTCCCGAGGGACACGGTCGAATGCCTTCTCCAAGTCCACAAAGCATATGTAGACTGGTTGGGCAAACTCCCATGCACCCTCAAGAACCCTGCCGAGAGTATAGAGCTGGTCCAGAGTTCCACGACCAGAACGAAAACCACACTGTTCCTCCTGAATCCGAGGTTCGACTATCCGGCGTAGCCTCCTCTCCAGTACACCTGAATAAACCTTACCGGGAAGGCTGAGGAGTGTGATCCCACGATAGTTGGAACACACCCTCCGGTCCCCCTTCTTAAAGAGAGGGACCACCACCCCGGTCTGCCAATCCAGAGGTACCGCCCCCGATGTCCACGCGATGCAGCAGAGTCTTGTCAACCAAGACAGCCCCACAGCATCCAGAGCCTTAAGGAACTCCGGGCGGGTCTCGTCCACCCTTGCCACCGAGGAGCTTTTTAACTACCTCAGCGACCTCAGCCCCAGAAATAGGAGAGTCCACCACAGATTCCCCAGGCACAGCTTCCTCATAGGAAGACGTGTTGGTGGGATTGAGGAGGTCTTCGAAGTATTCCTTCCACCTATCCACAACATCCGCAGTTGAGGTCAGCAGAACACCATTCGCACCATACACGGTGTTGATAGTGCACTGCTTCCCCTTCCTTAGGCGGCGGACGGACGGTGGTCCAGAATCGCTTCGAAGCCGTCCGGAAGTCGTTTTCCATGGCTTCCCCGAACTCCTCCCATGTCCGAGTTTTTGTCTCAGCGACCGCTGAAGCCGCGCACCGCTTGGCCTGTCGGTACCTGTCCACTGCCTCCGGAGTCCTATGAGCCAAAAGGACCCGATAGGACTCCTTCTTCAGCTTGACGGCATTCCTCACCGCTGGTGTCCACCAAGGGGTTTTAGGATTGCCGCCCCGACAGGCACCAACTACCTTGCGGCCACAGCTCCTATCAGCCGCCTCGACAATAGAGGTGCGGAACATGGTCCACTCGGACTCAATGTCCAGCACCTCCCTCGTGACATGTTCGAAGTTCTTCCGGAGGTGGGAATTGAAACTTTCTCTGACAGGAGATTCTGCCAGACGTTTCCAGCAGACCCTCACAATGCATTTGGGCCTACCAGGTCGGTCCGGCATCCTCCCCCACCATCGCAGCCAACTCACCACCAGGTGGTGATCGGTAGAAAGCTCTGCCCCTCTCTTCACCCGAGTGTCCAAAACGTAAGGCCGCAAATCCGATGACACAACTACAAAGTCGATCATGGAACTGCGGCCTAGGGTGTCCTGGTGCCAAGTGCACATATGGACACCCTTATGTTTGAACATGGTGTTTGTAATGGACAAATTGTGACGAGCACAAAAGTCCAATAAGAAAACACCACTCGGGTTCAGGTCCGGGCGGCCATTCTTCCCAATCACGCCTCTCCAGGTTTCATTGTCGTTGCCAACATGAGCGTTGAAGTCCCCCAGTAGGACAAGGGAATCACCCGGGGGAGCACTTTCCAGTACTCCCTCGAGTGTACCCAAAAAGGGTGGGTATTCTGAACTGCTGTTTGGTGCGTAATCACAAACAACAGTCAGGACCCGTCCCCCCACCCGAAGGCGGAGGGAGGCTACCCTTTCGTCCACTGGGTTGAACTCCAACGTGCAGGCTTTAAGCCGGGGGGAAACCAGAATTGCCACCCCAGCCCATCGCCTCTCGCTGTCGGCAACGCCAGAGTGGAAGAGGGTCCAGTCCCTCTCGAGAGAAGTGGTTCCAGAGCCCTTGCTGTGCGTCGAAGTGAGTCCGACTATATCCAGCCGGAACTTCTCCACTTCGCGCACTAGCTCAGGCTCTTTCCCCCCCAGTGAGGTGACGTTCCACGTCCCAAGAGCTAGCTTCTGTAGCTGAGGATCGGACCGCCAAGTGCCCTGCCTTCGGCTGCCGCCCAGCTCACATTGCACCCGACCTCTATGGCCCCTGCTATGGGTGGTGAGCCCATTGGAGGGGTGACCCATGTTGCCTCTTCGGGCTTTGCCCGGCCGGGCCCCATGGGAACAGGCCCGGCCACCAGGCGCTCGCCATCGTGCCCCACCTCCGGGCCTGGCTCCAGAGGGGGGCCCCGGTGACCCGCGTCCGGGCGAGGGAAATCTGGGTGCATGTTTTATCTTCTTCATAGAGGTCTTCGAGCTGCTCTTTGTCTGATCCCTCACCTAGAACCTGTTTGCCTTGGGAGACCCTACCAGGGGGCATAAAGCCCCCGGACAACATAGCTCTTAGGATCATTTGGACACGCAAACTCCTCTACCACGATAAGGTGGCAGCTCAGAGAGGAGGGCACTAAGAGGGATTACCCCCCAATACTTCTTAGACGGAAATAAACATAATGACAACATAAAGGAAGTAGTTGAAAGCTTTAATAACTACTTTGTAAATATTGGCCCAAAATTGGAAGAAAGGATTCCAGACCCAGTTTCAATTGAGTACTATTATGATACCAAAGAGCGAAATCCCAACTCCATGTTCCTCAGTAATGTGACACAGGAGGAAATAGTTAAAATTGTGAAAAAATTTAAATCAAAGACTTCAACTGATTGTAACGAAATTGATATGGATACGATAAAAAAGGTTATTGATGAGATCTCAGGACCATTAATGTATATTAGTAACCTATCATTTCAACAGGTACATTTCCAAACAAAATGAAAATAGCTAAAGTTGCACCAATTTATAAGACTGGAGATAAACATCTATTTACAAATTATAGACCTGTTTCTTTACTTCCACAATTTTCTAAAATCATCAAAAAACTGTTCAATAACAGATTAGAGAGTTTCATAAATAAAAATAGAATACTCGAAGAGAACCAATATGGATACAGAGCTAATGTTTCAACTTAAATGGCTTTAATTGAAATCACAGAAGAAATTACCAATGCAATAGATAGTAAAAAAAAGTGCGGCAGCAGTGTTTATGGATCTAACTAAAGCATTTGACACAATTAATCACAATATTTTAATTAAAAAACTAGAACGATATGGCATCAGAGGGTTAGTCTTAAATTGGATAACAAGTTATCTAACGAACAGGAAACAATACGTGAAGCTAGGCGAACACACTTCCACAATGCTAAATATTTCCTGTGGTATACCTCACGGATCAATACTAGGACCTAAATTATTCAATCTCTATATAAATGACATTTGTAAAGTTACAAAAGATTACAGTTGGTATTATTTGCAGATGATACAACAGCGTTTTGTTCAGGAGAGAACACTCAGAAGATAATACAAATAATAACAGAAGAAATGAACAAATTAAAAAAATGGTTTGACAAAAACAGATTATCATTGAATCTGAGTAAAACTAAAATAATGCTATTTGGTAACAGTAGAAAAGAAAGTAAAACACAAATACAAATAGACGGAATAGAAATTGAAAGAGTAAATGAAACCAAATTTGTAGGTATAATGATTGATGATAAATTGAACTGGAAATCTCATGTAAAAAATATACAACATAAAGTAGCAAGAAATACGTCAATAATGAATAAAGCCAGGTATGTTCTAGACCAAAAATCACTTCATATTCTCTACTGCTCACTAGTGTTACCATATCTGAGTTACTGTGTAGAAATATGGGGAAATAATTACAAAAGTACACTTCATTCACTAACAGTGTTACAAAAAAAATCAGTTAGAATAATACACAATGTTGGGTATAGAGAACATACAAACCCTTTATTTATTGAATCAAAGATACTGAAATTCCACGACATAGTGGAATTGCAAACAGCTAAGATTATACACAAAGCAAACTATAACCTGCTTCCCAAGAATATACAACAATTCTTCTCAACAAAAGAAGAGAAATTTAATCTTAGAGAAAAATTTAATTTAAAACATTTGTATGCACGTACAACACTTAAGACCTTCAGTATATCAGTATGTGGAATTAAATTATGGAATGGATTAAGCAAAGCAATCAAACAATGTACTAATATGATCCACGTCAAGAAACTCTTCAAACTGGAAGTGTTTACAAAGTACAAAAAAGAAGAACTATGATAAACATTCTGATTTTACTCACCCATTCATTCTCAAAATAATCTTACTTATCTCATCATATGGAATAAAACTTGCTTCACCAATTATTTATTTGTTTATTTATTTTTATCGTGAGTACTTATTACTTAAGGAGTATACATTGTGAATACATTGAGAACAGGAAGTGAACAAAAGTTTTAGCAAGTGTTATGTAAAGAAAAGGGGTAGGATTAAATAAGCTCTGCTTCTTCCTACTCCTTTTCGAACATGTTGAAAAGAGAAACTGGAAATTGTGATGTATCTTGTCGTATGCTTGCATGTTCGAAATAAACTCAAACTCAAATTCAATTATAACAGTAAATAGAAATCAACATTTTAAAACACAGAGAGCAACAGAGGACCAGACAACTAACGTAGTGTTAAAAGCCAGAGAATAAAAATGGGTCTTAAGACGAGACTTAAAAAATTCCACTGTGGGAGCAGTTCGAACATGGAGGGGCAGAGTGTTCCAGAGCTTAGGGCTGACCACAGAAAAGGCCCTGTCTCCCGTAGTTTTAAGTCTGGTCTTGGGCACCACGAGCTGGAGCTGGCTCTCAGACCTCAGAGCGCGAGCAGGATTGTAAGTTTAGATGAGGTACGAGATATACTGCGGTGCCAGTCCATGTACAGATTTAAAAACAAAGAGCAAGGTTTTAAAATCAATTCTAAAATGAACAGGGACCCAGTGCAAACTCTCAAGGATTGAGTTTATATGCTGGCGTTTCTTGACCCCTGTTAAAAGTCGTGCTGCCGCGTTCTGGACTAACTGCAACCGGGAGAGAACTTTTTGGATAATGCCAGCATAAAGTGCTTTGCAGTAGTCCAGGCGACTTGAAATAAAAGCATGCATGACTTGTTCAAAAAGGTTCAGAGGTAAAAATGGTTTTACCTTTGCTAAAAGACGAAGATGATAAAAATACGTTTTTAAAACGCTATTGACTTGTTTGTCAGGTTTGAAATCGCTACCTATAGTGACGCCAAGGCTGGTGACCTTGGGACGCACATAATTTTGCAATGGTCCCAAGTCAGTGAGAGCTGGACCAAAAACTAAAATTTCATTTTTTTCCTCATTCATTATTAAAAAAATTCTGGGCTAACCAAGCCTTGACGTCGCATAGACAGTTGAGAAGGGGCGTCAAGGGGCCGTGGCCTTTTGAAATCGGCATGTACATTTGGCAGTCGTCCACATAAAAGTGATATGACACTCCATGCCTCCTAAAAATCTCTCCAAGAGGGAGGAGATCTAGAGCGAACAGGAGCCCAGCCCTAGAACAAAGGCACTCGCTCTCTGGTAACAGAGCAACACATGAACTGATAACTGATCAGTGGGAGTGACATCAAGTAACAGTATCAACTTTCCTTTTGGTTGCGCCATCTTCTCATAGTTATCATTGTCACCGACGTCCCACTGAGTGTGAGTTTTCCTTGCCCTTATGTGGGCCTACCGAGGATGTCGTAGTTGTTTGTGTTGTGGTTTGTGCAGCCCTTTGAGACACTAATGATTTGGGGCTATATAAGTAAACATTGATTGATTGTTGACTCATGGTTGATTTTTTTACGTGGAGTGAGAAGTAAAAGAATAAATGAGTGCTGCAGAGAGCATAACAGGAAAAGTTACCTCGATAGTAAGGCGTTTTTTTCGATTTTTAAAAAACAGACCATTTGAGAACCACTGCTCTAGACCACCTAACTGACTTTTTTTTAGCATACCATAGGTGCGGCCCATAAACTTGTCTGAATGTGAGAGCGTTATAGCGATGTTCTGGATTAAGTACAGGGGTAATACAGGGACATCAAACTAATTTTAGCTCAGGGGCCGCATGGAGGGAAATATGTTCACATGTGGGCCGGACTATTAAAATCATGGCATTAAAACTGAAAAATAAAGACAAATTCAGATTGTATTCATTGTCTTAGTTTGGCCAAAAATAGAACAAACACATTCTGAAAATATCACAATAAAAATAAAGAAACAACTACCGGCAGCGATAAAGGAAAGAAGAAAGTGAAGAAAGTGAATGAATGTTTATAACTGAATACATTTACATATGCATAAAAATGTGTTTTCATTTGTATTTTTCTTTTTTAATGAATTAAGTAACGTTTATGACAACCTTTTTCCAAAACACAATATAGAATGTGAGATATAACAGGATAATGCATACATTTATCATTTGTTGTCAAAATTGTTACAAAAAAGTGGGACCTCAAAAGTTTACTGTGGGACCGCATTTTTATGACTTGATGGAGTCCCTGGGACCCCATTTTGAAACGTTCTAGCGCCAACACTGATGGAGTATTGGTGCGTGCAAAACAGCAGCAGACGGCTGTGGCCTGCGGGTCGGTTCTAATACTAATCAAATATCATCCGGGGGGCCATAGATAATTCATTCACTCAAGGCCGCGGGGTTAATAGGAAAGGATGGAGGGGGTAGGCACTGTCACCGTAAAAAAAAAAACATCACATATTTATCAATAATAGAATTTTATTTTACTCATGTGTTCATCAACTTACTCAAAAGCCAGGCATCTCCATAGTCACCATCTCTCAACTTTGAAACAATCCCACAGTTTCTGAGGAAGAATGAGTGGTCTGCGGATTCTGGGTGTTTTGCCACAATGTTGATAATTACCTCTTTTGAGTCACACACAACTTGAACATTCAAAGAATTGTTTTGCTTGCGATTACGATGCATGTTTTCTTGATATTAGGGGCGAACAAGTTGCACATGAGTGCAATCTGAAGCACCTATTTTGGAGAAGATAACAACTGCATAAAAGCCATAATTTGTGTAGTTTAACCAGCCTCAAGTACGTAGGAAGCGTATATACTTGCCTATTCTGCGTGACATAGCATCAACACTTGAGGCAGCACAACGGAAAACGTCCTCTGGGAGATGCCAGCGCCAATAGCGACGATACTGTACGCTTAAAAGATCCAGATGCAAAAAAATGCAGTGTTGCAATAACTTTTTCCATAGGAGTTAAAAGAAGGACTCCATGTTGTAACTGGGTCCAAATAAGCCTTTGAATTACCAAGTACCGAATTTTTCGGAGTATAAGTCGCTCCGGAGTATAAGTTGCACCGGCCGAAAATGCATAATAAAGAAGGAAAAAACATATATAAATCGCACTGGAGTATAAATCGCATTTTTGGGGGAAATGTATTTGATAAAACCCAACACCAAGAATAGATATTTGAAAGGCAATTTAAAATAAATAAAGAATAGTGAACAACAGGCTGAATAAGTGTACGTTATATGACGCATAAATAACCAACTGAGAAGGTGCCTGGTATGTTAACGTAACATATTATGGTAAGAGTCATTCAAATTACTATAACATGTAGAACATGCTATACGTTTACCAAACAATCTGTCACTCCTAATTGCTAAATCCCATGAAATGTTATACGTCTAGTCTCTTACGTGAATGAGCTAAATAATATTATTTGAAATTTTATGGTAATGTGGTAATAATTTCACACATAAGTCGCTCCTGAGTATAAGTCGCACCCCCGGCCAAACTATGAAAACATTTTTGACTCATAGTCCGAAAAATACGGTAGCTCAAACATTGCATTACTGGACAGGCAATATGTCCCAATTGTTTTTGTTTCTGATAGTCCAAAAATGTCGGTGCGTGCACAGCAGATTATTTCTGTTCGTCCTCTGCCGTTCTATCGATGCCTTCTTCTCGCCAATATGACAGCAGCCATTTGTGCATAAAACTGGCCAAATTGCACCTGAATTTCAGACGAGATAAAGACGCTAATTCAGGAACCACAATCACTTTGTAGTTTAGTACCTCAGGCTGTGTGTGCTGAATAATTATGTATGCGTCTGCTCCTCCCAGTATTGTGGGCGTCATCATGTCATATGTTTTGCATATTAATGAAGACAGAGATGGAAAATGGATTGCACGCCTTATTGTGCTCACTTAACGGACGCGATCCACTTTGCACAAGTTTAGAAGATCCGCTTAGCGTGTGCTATCATAGTTTGCGCGTGTTTTAGTACACGCAAACCTTTAATAAATCAGGTCCTTACTGTTTGAGTGTGTGTGTGATAAGTTACCTGCATGTCGAGAGTTTATGAAGTTTTAAAATGCAGACAATAGTCATATGTGAAGTGAATTATATTTATATAGAGCCTTTTCACTAGTGACTCAAAGCACTTTACATAGTGAAACCCAATATCTAAGTTACATTTAAAGCAGTGTGGGTGGCACTGGGAACAGGTGGGTAAAGTGTCTTGCCAAGGACACAACGGCAGTGACTAGAATGGTGGAAGCGGGGATTGAACCTGCATCCCTCAAGTTGCTGGCACGGCCCCTCTACCAACCGAGCTATACCGCCCCATAAAATATCAAATAAATATTTGTTCAATGTGACTCCTGCAATGATCGAGATACTGTAAATGACATAGTAAACTGATAATTAAATTTAAAAAAAAAACTTGTTGATGAATACAGCAATGAGAGGGAGGGGAAGGTTGAGCATGCAAAAAACACCTTGGTACTTTGCTACGAGTTCTCTCTTAAATCTAGTAGTTTTTCCCACCTTTCTTATCTAAGTGCTGGCACATGAGTGGCTTAGATCAGAGGTTATCAACCTTTTTCACTTTTTCTCGAGAGAGGTGCCCGGGGCCCAATGTATTTATTTAACACTTAAACCTTGGACTTAAGTTAGGCTGATTTGAAGAATAAGTACTAACCAAATATACTGCATACAAAGGTACTTATAATTAACTGACGAAAAATACAGTTACATATAATTATCCATCCATCCATCCATCTTCTTCCGCTTATCCGAGGTCGGGTCGCGGGGGCAGCAGCCTAAACAGGGAAGCCCAGACATCCCTCTCCCCAGCCATTTCGTCTAGCTCCTCCCGGGGGATCCCGAGGCGTTCCCAGGCCAGCCGGGAGACATAGTCTTCTCAACGTGTCCTGGGTCTTCCCCGTGGCCTCCTACCGGTTAGACGTGCCCCAAACACCTCCCTAGGGAGGTGTTCGTGTGGCATCCTGACCAGATGCCCGAACCACCTCATCTGGCTCCTCTCGATGTGGAGGAGCAGCGGCTTTACTTTGAGTTCCTCTCGGATGGCAGAGCTTCTCACCCTATCTCTAAGGGAGAGCCCCGCCACCCGGCGGAGGAAACTAATTTCGGCCGCTTGTATCCGTGATCTTGTCCTTTCGGTCATGACCCAAAGCTCATGACCATAGGTGAGGAGGGGAACCCAGATTGACCGGTAAATTGAGAGCTTTGCCTTCCAGCTCAGCTCCTTCTTCACCACAACGGATCGGTGCGGTATTTCTAGGCGCAGTCAAGGTGTTGAGGGGTTCCGGTTTGGTGGCCGCGGGATCAGGTCTCTGCTTTTTGCAGATGATGTGATCCTGATGGCTTCATCTGACCGGGATCTTCAGCTCTCACTGGATCGGTTCGTGGGCCGAGTGTGAAGCGACCGGAATGAGAATCAGCACCTCCAAGTCCGAGTCCATGGTTCTCGCCCGGAAAAGGGTGGAGTGCCATCTCTGGGTTGGGGAGGAGACCCTGCCCAAAGTGGAGGAGTTCAAGTACCTAGGAATCTTGTTCACGAGTAAGGGAAGAGTGGATCGTGAGATCGACATATGATTATGTTTAGCTAAAATAAATAAACAGAATTTATAATGAACGTTTCCAGACTACACAGTCAAAAACATGTAAGTGCAAATGAAAATAGAGTTTTACCACTTAAGTAATAATTCATGCGCTCATTTTGTTTAGCTCCAGACTTATTGTTTGATATTGTCATTACTGCCACAAGTGGTAGAAAAGTGTATTACAACTATGTACGGACCATACGGAACACAGCTGAGAAACAGATATTTTTTGGAGGCTCGCGGCCCAACAATGTGTGGGATTATTTATTTGTAGACTCGATTTTGTGGAATGTTTCGCAAACGAACATACTTGTTTTTCACGTGCAATATTTGGTTTTCATGTGCAATATTTGGCTTTACAAATCAGGCGAAAGCAGTGTGTACTCTTAACAAACACACGATTGATTGATTGATACTTTTATTAGTAGATTGCACAGTACAGTACATATTCCGTACAATCGACCACTAAATGGTAACACCCGAATACATTTTTCAACTTGTTTAAGTCGGGGTCCACGTAAATCAATTAATGGTACACATACTTTTACTTTCTGCGATTTAGGGTTGTGGTTTTTTACTTTGGTATTCCTAGGCAATATCTTTTTTTAGTATTTTTGTCACAATTACTGCATGTGCATACTTTTGGTGAGCATAGGAGAATGTATGGCATGAGCAGCATGAGCTTACCATCCAGTGAAAGTTCCTATGTGAATCCAATGTTTTCTGTGGGTTTACAGCTTTGGAGGCGGGTGGGGGCTTCAGTCAAATTACTCACACACATGCACGCATCTCAATCTTACACTAACACGCAATGTAATTTTCTAACATTTTACTTGAGGAGCTGTATCACAAACAATCGTTACTATTTGGTCAATGATTCATGCTTCACTGTTCTACTGCATGACTTCCTCCTCGCTATGTGTCTCCCAACGAGCCCTGCTGACCAGGGCGAGTTGATTCCATGCCCTGGTTCAGGGGTCGGCAACCCAAAATGTTGAAAGAGACATATTGGATGAAAAATACAAAAACAAATCTGTCGGGAGCCGCAAAAAATTAAAAGCCATATTACATACAGATAGTGTGTCATGAGATATAAATTGAATTAAGAGGACTTAAAAGAAACAAAATGAGCTCAAATATAGCTACAAATGAGGCATAATGATGCAAAATGTACATACTGTATAGCTAGCCTAAATCGCATGTTAGCATCGATTAGCTTACAGTCATGCAGGGACCAAATATGTCTGATAAGCACTCCACACAAGTCAATAACGTCAACAAAACTCACCTTTGTGCATTTCCGCACAACGTTAAAAGTTCGGTGGACAAAATGAGACGGAAAAAGAAGTGGCATAAAACACGTCCTAGAAAGTCGGAGAAAGTTCTACATGTAAACAAACTACAGTGAGTTCAAGGCCAGTCAAAATTAATAGGACAAAACGGCGCTGGCCAAATACTCGAATCGGTGAAGCATGTTTAATATAAACAGTGTGCTTTATAACAATTAGGGAGGTTTGTGTCATGTTTGTCCTCCTGCAGAAACCACATTAAAACAAAAAAAAGTATTTTTTCCCCCTCACTTTTTTCCATTTTTCATACATTTTTGAAAAAGCTCCAGAGAGCCACTTTTAGACTTTTAATATCAAAACTGTAGCTGCCATTATGATGGGCAGGGATGTTTTCAATTGACCGTAAGTTTTGAGCTATACAAAGTATTTCAATGGTTGGAATCTGCTCTTTTGCATGATGTACTAGCTACTATGGTAATTTAATTAGTTACTATGGTAATCTAATTAGTTGCTCCTACTTAATCTAAGTCCCAGCAGCTCAGACAAGGCACGAAGCAGTGTGGGTGGGGAGCGTTTCCACAGAGTGTTTCCAGAGCAACCAGCCTTATATGCGGGTGTTAGGAACAAACCAGGAAGGAGATTTTTACAACAAAGTTCTAAAACTTAGTGATACATCAGATTGTAGGTTGTTTTTTTGTTTTTTTTACTCTTCGCGTTCATATTTTGCTGTGTTTGTTGCATTTTTGTGACGTTCATATGTTGTCAATATTCAGTGTTTTATTGTTCATAGTTAATATTGTAAACCCCACATTCTTTATTTTCATGTACATTCAGGAGTCTCATTGAGTAAAAAAAAATGTCATTGCATTCCGTATTTTCATGTGGTCTGTCATAACCTTTTTAGCATTTAATCAGACATTATTGTGAGGTTTTGTATTAGTGTCTCTAAAGATAGATATACCGGCCCCCAGATACATTTTTTTCAAAAAATTTGGCCCCCCGAGGCAAAATTTTTTCCCAGGCCTGCCCTAACCCATAGCACAGTGTGTGTGGACGTGCATGAGTGAAAACTCTTTCCAGAGAATCTTCAGTTTGCATTCTAAATTCTAAGTACATAAAATCGTGCAGCCAAGCAAACTGTACTGCGATTGCTCCTCATAGTTACATTTGGGGTGCACGTGACGTCATATACGGTTGCTGTGCTTCAGACTCAAGCACATGGAGGTCAAACAAACGTATTTCAAGCGAGACGTCGAATGAAAACCGAGTGAAAATGTTGCAGACATGCGCTGTCCCACTTGAAGAAATGGTTCCATTAGGATTTTTGGGACAAGTTATTACAAAGTTTCTAAGATCATGAAGGAAAAAAGTTGTTAAAACAAACAAAAAAATCACAGGAAGGTTGCTGCTGTGTTGCACATGTCGCTTTTATTGAGGGGAGTTGAGTCAACAATGGTCACTGTTATGGTTTAATTCAGTGGTTGTCAACCTTTTTTCAGTGATGTACCCCCTGTGAACATTTTTTAATTCAAGTACCCCCTAATCAGAGGAAAGCATTTTTGGTTGAAAAAAAAGTGATAAAGAAGTAAAATACAGCACTATGTCATCAGTTTCTGATTTATTAAATTCTATAACAGTGCAAAATATTGCTAATTTGTAGTGGTCTTTCTTGAACTATTTGGAAAAAAAGATATAAACATAACTAAAAACTTGATGAAAAACAGACAAAAGTGATTCAATTATAAATAAAGATTTTGACACATAGAAGTAATCATCAACTTAAAGTGCCCTCTTTGGGGATTGTAATAGAGATCCATCTGGATTCATGAATTTAACATTTCTTCACAAAAAAGAAATCTTTAACATCAATATTTATGGAACATGTCCACAAAAATCTTGCTGTCAACACTGAATATTGCATTGTTGTATTTTTTTTCACAGTTTATTAACTTAGATTCATATTTTCTTGAAGTAATATTCAATACATATATTTATAAAGGATCTTTGAATTTTTGTTATTTTTAAAATATTTTTTAAATATCTCACGTACCTCTTGGCATACCTTCAAGTACCCCCAGTATCTCCCATTTGAGAACCACTGGTTTAATTGAATTCAAACATGTAAATAGATACAATTCGATACAACACATAATTAACATATTCTCATTTCTCTTTACATGTTAGAAAAGGAGTAGGAAGAAGCCATTTTTTAATTCTACCCCTTTTCCAGTTCATAGCAATTACTAACACATTTAATTTTGAAGTGACCACTTTGTCAATGTATGTATGAACTTAAAAAAAAAACAGTAAAAGCATGTTTTTAATCTAATAAAATTTGTCATTGTATATATACTTACATACAAAAGTTTTTTGTTTTTTTTGTGCATTTGTGCATTTTCGCTCAAGTGCCTTTTACACACTTGTGTCATGTCTTATGATCATGTTTTGTTTAGTTATTTTCTGTTACTTCAAGATTCCATTAGTTCCTGTTTTTTCACTCCCTTGTTTTGTCACCATGGCGACCCATTGGTTTCACCTGTCTTACGTGTTGGACTCACGCACCTGTTTTTAATCACAGAGACTATTTAAGCCTGTCACGCTCTGGCTGCATTGCTCTGTTCAGGCTCACTCTGGTTATGTATCACTCTGCTTCATGCTATGTGTACTGCTTCTTGCCATTTCATAGTTCATGCTGCTCTGCTCTTTTCTTTCCAAGTACATTTTGTTTATTCATGTCACGTTTAGCGAGTCTTTTGTTTCATGTCCATACTTTTGCCTTTGTGGTAGTTTTTGTCTCTTAGCCAAGTTTGCGCTCCGCCTTGTGCGCGCCTCTTGTTTGCACTTTTTTATAGATGAATTAAAACATTTATTTACCTTCACGCCATGTCCTGTACAGTTCTATTGTATCTCGGGAAAACGATCCATGCAGTTTACTGCACCGTAGTCCACAGTTTGACAGCTTGAAGTTGCGTACATTTCTCTTATTTGTATTTTCAGTTGAATCAATTAATAAACGCTACATGATGTATGTGTTTTCTAATAAATAGTCACATGTCCATCATGGTCCAGATGCATTGGACCTCCTTTAGTACCAGGGTGTTCAAACACGGCAGATATACACTGGGCCCCCTTCCGTTGTGGTCGCAACTAAAACTATACTAAAAATAAATAAATGTAATGACTGAAATATGTTCAAAAGACATTTTCAGTTTCTGAGTTGGTCTCAAATATGGCGCCCTGCTGTCACATTTGATGCTTTTGACCAATCAGAGAGAGTATGGCCAGACAATCTCTTAAATAATTGGTCAAAAGCTTTTACTGTGACTACAAGGTGCCATGTTTGGGACCAACTCTGAAACTATACACGGCTCTGGCGTCACTTACAAGACAACGATGAGCATTTACATTTTTGATGTCCTTTTATCCTCATTACAATGGATGTTTGCAGGTGTCTCAATTAACCTTCCTCTTGTGTTAGATTTATGTTACCATTTCTTATGTTAACGGGTCGGTTTTGACCCATGTCTTAAATCAGCTGTAAAATACACTAAAAACAATTATCATCGAATTTGTTTCTCATTTCTTGGTTACCTTGTTAGGTATCCTTATCCATGAAAATATTGGTTCAAATTTTTTTGGTGTGGGGCATTGTTTTTTTTGTTTTTTTGTCAGTATAACCTCGATTTCAATTTAAAAAATGGTAAAATGAACCTCAAGGGAATTGTATAAATAGATAAAAGGTTGTTGTGTTTCCTGACTATTACTGAAGGGTATTAGAACACATCTCTTAAATAAATTAGTTGTATATATTTTTTAATTTTAATAATTTTATACTGATTTCACCTCACATGTCTGGATATGCCTGTCTTTGTTTTTGTACTGGATAACAAGGTAAAATGAGAATCCCCTAAAGCTCACATGATTGGGAGAGGAGCTGGCTGTCATTGTGTTCAGTTTTGGCTCTAATTAATGCTTGATAATCTTATTTTTATAACTGTGTCGAAACCAACTCTAACACCACCAAGGTCATAATTTCAACCAGAGCATTTTTTTAATTTAGTAAAAAAAAAATAACAATGTTTTGTTGAAATAGAGGTTCCTGACAAAGTGAAAAAGCATAGATGCAAAAAAAATTAAATGTATGTGGTTCTTTTATGCATTTAAAAAATGAGCACATCACCCCTATATTAGCGTCCCTTCATTGGTTCCCTGTGTGTTATCGAATCAATTTTAAACTCCTTCTATTTGCTTTTAAATGTCTAAACAACCTCGCGCCAACATATCTCTCCGACCTCCTTCAGCCTTACTGCCCCACTCGATCCCTAAGATCAGCCGATCAGCTGCTACTGACGGTCCCTGACACAAGGCTGAAGCTTAGAGGTGACAGAGCTTTCGCTGCTGCTGCTCCCAAGCTCTGGAACGACCTACCTCTGATTGTTAGACAAGGCTCCTCTCTTCCTGTTTTTAAATCTCTCTTAAAAACATACTTTTATTCCCTGGCTTTTAACAATGAGTGATATCCATCCTGCAATGGCGCCCCATTATACACCTGCTGTGAACCTGTTTTTATGTTTTATTTAATTATTTTTTATCGTGTTCTGTTTGCGTTGTGTTGTTTGCTCGGTCCTCGTATTATCTTTTAACCTTCCCATTGTACAGCACTTTGGTTACCCCTTTTAAATGTGTTTTATAAATAAAGTTGATTTGATTTGATAAAACGGGTCAGTTCCGTCCCTAACACAAGATGAAGGTTAAAGTGATCAGAATAGATATGATAGTTTTCGGAAGTTTCTTTTTTTATTCTATTATGTGTAGTGTACACTGCATCCAAATGTCAAGTGCAATATAATGTTTGACCTTCCCGGGGTGCTGGATTTATTGCAGCCTCAGGGGTATGTAAGAACAAAAGTACTTGAGATTACACGGAAGACCAGATTTGACAAGAAATGCTCACATTTAAGGCTTGTTCAGCCCGAAGTGCACATCTTGGATGAAGGTGCAGATCGACAGATTTTAGTCAAAGGGGAGAATGCTGCGCAGCCAGATCCTGTTTTCAATTGAGCACATGAGAAAATAGGACTGTTCTGCATCAAGAAAACTTGGTTAAATACAAAGCATAAATCAAATTGATAACACTTTCATAGGCAGCATTTTCCATAACAGCATACCGAATCTTGAAATCACGAAATATTGTTGGAACTAGGGTAGTCCTAATACCAATATTTTGGTACCAGTACCAAAATGTACTTTGATACTTTTCGATAACTTTCTAAATAAAGGGGACCACAAAAAATGGCATTATTGGCTTTATTTTAACAAAAAATGCTCCGGTACATTAAACATATGTTTCTTATTGCAATTTGAAGAACAATTTTGTCGTAGTAAGTAAGCAGACAAAAGCTCCTAATTAGTCTGCAGACATATGCAGTAACATATTGTGTCATTTATCATTCTAATATATTGTCTAAATTGTGAGGGACAAGCTGTAAAAATGGAATATTAATCCACTTGTTCATTTACTGTTAATATGTGCTTACTTCCTGTTTTAACATGTTCTGTCTACACTTCTGTCAAAATGTAATAATCACTTATTCTTCTGTTTTTTGATACTTTACATTAGTTTTGGATGATACAACAAATGTAGGTATCTATCCGATACCAAGTAGTTACAGGATCACACATTGGTCGTATTCAAAGTATTCATGTGTCCAGGGACATATTTCCTGAGTTTATAAACATAACATGATTTTTTTTAAAAGGAAAAAAAATTTGTGACGATAAAAACTATTGCTGTAATAATAGTAGTATCAATTAGATATGCTATTGTACTTGGTATCATTACAGTAGGTGTCAGGTATAAATCCAGCAATGGCGTGCTAGCTTTTGTTAGGCCGTGACGGCGGTGAACTGTTGTATCGTCCATACAGTGTGTAGGGAAACATGTTTTGCTATTCCTCATCCTGCAGGGATGATACTTGTTAGAAACTCACTTTATGGAGGGGAGGATTAGTGACTGCGGATTGATTTTGCTGCCAGCTATCTAGCCATGTCTTAAAGCACCTCTTCCTGAGGGCGTTTCAGTGTTATAACTCCACCTTTATTGTCAGTTTTGAGGCCAAAATGTGTCCGTCCTCCCTATTCTGTTTACACACTGTGTCTGTTTGTAAGTACTCTGTGAATGTGCACTGCCGAACATGCTCCTCAGCTCGTAAAACCAGCAATGTCACGACGTGACGATGCGCCGCGGGAATTGGTACTTTTCAAGTGTAGTACCGTTCGAGTGTAGTACCGTTTTTGATTCATTAATACCGTGATACAATACTAGTACCGGTATACCGTACAATCCTAGTTGTAACTTAACATTGCTGGACAACAAAGAAGCCACTTAAAAATCAAACTAAACATTGAAATACAACATAAACTTCACAACACTGGAACAACTGCAGATGCTGAATTATACATCAAAGCACGGCTAAATATTTGACTCGCAACAGAAGATCAACTGCAAAAACAAATCTTTTATGTTATATATGTTATATGTCACAAGTAACTTGACTAAAAGCACTGACTATTAAATACAGACTTACCCATGCACAAATCCGTCCAACATTGTCTTTCATGGGCGTGATAACTCACTTGTGGATTTAACAACGAATGAGGTGCCTCAATACTTTTGTACTTCTTAAACTGCTTGCAATTTAACAAAAAAATGTGGGCGACCAGATAGTTTGAAACAGTGACAAGGGTTTTTCTCAGTCTTTGACGAAAAAGCCTTTTGACCATAATTCAGTCATCAAATTGATTTAGTTTTAGTCCAGTTTTAGACAACAAAATTACAGTAAATTTAGTCGACTTTAGTCCAAAGATCACCAGGACTCCTCTTCCTCCTATCCAGGAGATCTCAAAAAGCTGCTGCCTGACCATGGCTCAGAAAATATGCAGAGACTCCTCCCACCCCCACCAAGGACTGTTTTCATTGCTGGACTCTAGAAAGAGGTTTTGCGGCCTCCGTAGCTGAACCTCCAGGTTCTTTAACAGCTTCTTCCCTCAAGCCGTAAGACTCTTGAACGCATCAAAATAATCCCCTCAATTCCCCCCAAAACGGATTTACTCGCTGGAATATAAAGACAATATAACATACATCTATAAACGTGGATGCATATGCAAAAGTCAAATATATTTATCTGTACAGTAATCTATTTATTTATATCTGCATCTTATTGCTCTTTTATCCTGCACTACCATGAGCTAATTTCATTATTACCGTATTTTTTGGATTATAAATCGCTCCGGAGTATATGTCGCACCGGCCGAAAATGCATAATAAAGAAGGAAAAAAACCTATATACGTCGCATTGGAGTATAAGTCGCATTTTTGGGGGAAATTTATTTGATAAAATCCAACACCAAGAACAGACATTTGAAAGGCAATTTAAAATAAATAAAGAATAGTGAACAACAGGCCAATGAAATACATAATGAACATTTTTGCACACTTTTTTGCCGTATTGGATGATATAGTAGCACAGGGGCCTTCAGCACAGCTTAGAGCAGTGGTTCTCAAATGGGGGTACGCATACCCCCGGGGGTACTTGAAGGTATGCCAAGGGGTACGTGAGATTTTTTGAAAATATTCTAAAAATAGCAACAATTCAAAAAATCCTTTATAAATATATTTATTGAATAATACTTCAACAAAATATGAATGTAAGTTCATAAACTGTGAAAAGAAATGCAACAATGCAATATTCAGTGTTGACATGTTCCATAAATATTGATGTTAAAGATTTCTTTTTTTGTGAAGAAATGTTTAGAATCAAGTTCATGAATCCAAACGGATCTCTATTACAATCCCCAAAGAGGACACTTTAAGTTGATGATTACTTTTATGTGTAGAAATCTTTATAATTGGATCACTTGTTTATTTTTCAACAAGTTTTTAGTTATTTTTATATCTTTTTTTCCAAATAGTTCAAGAAAGACCACTACAAATGAGCAATATTTTGCACTGTTATACAATTTAATAAATCAGAAACTAATGACATTGTGCTGTATTTTACTTCTTTATCTCTTTTTTTCAACTAAAAATGCTTTGCTCTGCCTAGAGGTATTTGAATTAAAAAAATGTTCACAGGGGGTACATCACTGAAAAAAGTTTGAGAACAACTGTGATAGATTATGTGAATTAGGTATAAGTCTCCAGAAATGTAAACATGGTTATTCAACTGAAAAATTATAAATGGGATTATTTCTTCCAGAGTCAAAGTAGCTTTTGTTTTCGTCTCCATCCTGTCTGTTTTACTCACCTCTCACCTCGATTTCTGTGCAGGCTAAAACGAGAGCATTTAGGCCCCCATGATTGGATGTCCACACCAGTGCCGGCAGGCAGAAAATGGATGGCGCTCTCTGGCCTGGAGTCTGAGACAACATACCAGTTCAGCGTCTTGGCCCAGAACAAGCTTGGCACAGGCCCCTTCAGCGAGGTTGTCACTGTGAACACTTTAGGTGAGCATCCTTCGTGACATTTACTTGTGACAAATTTGTTTTTAAATCGTCTGAATCATATTCACTTTTACAGTGAAACCAGTTTATGTTGACAACCGATTTACCACAGGTGGACCACCTCATGAAGTCTGGTCCACCTCGTTTTTATTGCCATAAAGTGCCTGTTTTACTGGACACCGACATACTGTGCATGGTGGACCGCTTTTGTTGACGCAAAGGGCTCATTTACAATAGTACCTCGGTTTTCTATGTCCCACAATAAATCATTACCAAAATGTTGCACCAGTTTTCTTACATCACCATGGTTATCAATCGGCCAAACATTGCACGCAACAAATAAGTTTGTTGATCATGTATAATATCTTGGAATCAAGTTCTAAAACAAAATAATCCCACACGTCGGTGAATCAGTGTTTTTTACTGTGTACAACTAATGAAAAACAAAGAAAGAACCAAATGAAGTTGTGAATGCCAGCATTTTGATGAAGAAAGTGGGAAACACTTTTGGCAAAGTATGAAAGTGGAGTCTGAGTGTTTTTTCTCGTTATGTTCGTCACAGTCTCCATCGACAAAAATCTCCACAAAGGCTAAAAGTGTTAAATGTTCATTTATAATTTTCACTCGTCATTTATTTGTATATTTTCTTTGTTTTTTGCATGTAAAACTAGGCCTGGGCTGATAACAAATTTTGCCTACAAGGTATTGCCTTTAAACAATATAATAGTCTGTAATGTTTTAAAACCAAATTAAACTTTAGTGTAATCATAAGAAGGGGGACCGGAGGGTGTGTTCCAACTATTGTGGGATCACAGTCCTCAGCCTTCCTGGTAAGGTTTATTCAGGTGTACTGGAGAGGAGGCTACGCCGGATAGTCGAACCTGGGATTCAGGAGGAACAGTGTGGTTTTCGTCCTGGTCTTGGAACTGTGGACCAACCTATAGTCTCCGCAGGATCCTTGAGGGAGCATGGGAGTTTGCCCAACCAGTCTACATGTGCTTTGTGGACTTGGAGAAGGCATTCGACCGTGTCCCTCAGGAAGTCCTGTGGGGAGTGCTTAGAGAGTATGGGGTATCGGACTGTCTTATTGTGGCGGTCTGCTCCCTGTACGATCAGTGTCAGAGCTCGGTCCGCATTGCCGGCAGTAAGTCGGACACGTTTCCAGTGAGGGTTGGACTCCGCCAAGGCTGCCCTTTGTCACCAATTCTGTTCATAAATTTTATGGACAGAATTTCTAGACGCAGTCATGGCATTGAGGGGGAATGCGGTTTGGTGGCTGCAGGATTAGGTCTCTGCTTTTTGCAGATGATGTGGTCCCGATGGCTTCATCCGGCCGGGATCTTCAGCTCTCACTGGATCGGTTCGCAGCCGAGTGTGAAGCGACTGGGATGAGAATAAGCACCTCCAAGTCCGAGTCCATGGTTCTCGCCCAGAAAAGGGTGGAATGCCATCTCCGGGTTAGGGAGGAGACCCTGCCCCAAGTGGACGAGTTCAAGTACCTAGGAGTCTTGTTCTTGAGTGAGGGAAGAGTGGATCGTGAGATACACAGGCGGATCGGTGTGGCGTCTTCAGTAATGCGGACGCCGTATCGATCCGTTGTGGTGAAGAAGGAGCTGAGCGGGAAGGTAAAGCTTTCAATTTACCGGTCGATCTACGTTCCCATCCTCACCTATGGTCATGAGCTCTGGGTTATGACCAGAAGGACTAAATCACGGGTACAAGCGGCCGAAATGAGTTTCCTCCGCCGGGTGGCGGGGCTCTCCCTTAGAGATAGGGTGTGAAGCTCTGCCATCCGGAAGGAACTCAAAGTAAAGCCGCTGCTCCTCCACATAGAGAGGAGCCTGATGAGGTGGTTCGGGCATCTGGTCAGGATGCCACCCAAATGCCTCCCTAGGGAGGTGTTTAGGGTACGTCCAACTGGTAGGGGAAGACCCAGAACATGTTGGGAAGACTATGTCTCCCGGCTGGCCTGGGAACGCCTCGGGATCCCCCGGGAAGAGCTGGACGAAGTGGCTGGGGAGAGGGAAGTTTGGGCTTCCCTGCTTAGGCTGCTGCCCGTGCGACTCAACCTCGGATAAGCGGAAAAAGATGGATGGATGGCAATCATAACACTGTCTACTAACAATGTAATTCAAAAGCCATAAACTTTCATTCCTCTTGTTTACCATTTTAATGAGAAGATCAATATCGTGTAATTATTCTAAATAAGTGAACAAACATTTGAATAAAATTGTCTCTGTCTGTTAGCAAAAATGTCAACGTCAATGAATATTGAACATCTTAAAGTACAGTTTTTACCCCAGTTGAAAACAAAAAAATCGGCACACTGGTTCGTTTGTCTGTGTTGATTCAATTTAAAGGTGAAATATACCTGGGACTTTTGGTTTCGAATAATCGTTTTTTCTTCTAATTTTTTCTAACTAGCTGAGACAAAGATAGTTGATGGCTGATGAGAGGATTCAATGCGTTCATTTAATTCTGCTATTGAATAAGCCTATTCAGGTGCTGAAAACTCTTGTACTTTGTTTGAAAACGACAAGCAAAGTAAAAAACAATTGTAAAGAGCATTTTATCGATGACGGTTAAGTTCATTTTAGTCAGTGTTTGATGAATTGATTTATCGGCCCAAGCCTATGTTAACTATAACGTACTGTGTATAAAATGTGTTAATATATTCTGGTTGACTCAAATAGATTTTTTAAGATGTTCTACATTTTTTTTTTTAATAGTAAAAATCGCTTCAGTTCTCCTGTTTTTTCTTTTTCTTTTATCAGACCTTTCAGAACAGATGGCCAACAAAAACTGGGCCACCACTTTGTATGAAAAATGTAATTGTTTATGTCGACAATTGTTAAAGTATTTGTGGAGGGGCGTGGTCGACGCTTCCCCTGCGGGCGAGGCGTGCACAGGAGCCGGCTGTGAAGCGATGACAGGTGAGGAGATTTCTCAGCTGGAACGAGTCGTCTAATCACCTGTCTCTTTATCAGGGGACCATGAGAAGGTGTTGGGGAACAGAGACGAGGCAGAGACGCGGACGGAAGGAGCGGCAGTCCACTAATTGCTGAAAAGCAAAACATTTAAAAAATATAGATTGTAAAGTGAAAAATAAAAACCCTGTACTCGGCACCCGCCTGGCTGTGCTCTCTCCGGTCAAGAACGACCCAACGGCTCCAGACGCGTTCACATTGGCGCCCAGCTAAACGAATCCAGGAAAAAAAAAAAAAAAGGAAGAACAGAATGACTGCACCGACCCCACTGGAGGCACTTGGGAGAGTGCTGGCAGAAGTATCTGCGGCGAGCCAGCAGCAGACGCAAGTGCTGCAGTTGCTGATGGACAGGGGGGGGGGGGTCACCAAGCGCCGGAACGAAGGCCTCCATGCAGCGCATGGCGGAGGCCGAGGATCCACAGGTCTACGTCGACATCTTTGAGGCCACCGCAACAGCGTGCGGATGGCCTCAAGAAGAGTGGGGGGTGAGGCTTTTGCCACTCCTAACGGGGGAGGCGCAGCGCCGCTCGCTGTTCCGACACTTATGGAGTTCAATCCTGGACCGGGTCGGCAGCACGGCAGAAGACCATCGACGCCGCTTCCGGTCCTTGAAACTAGGACCAGAGGACCGACCGTTCGCTCTTGGGCAACAGCTCCGGGATGCGGCAGCAAGATGGCTCCAGCCAGGACAACGGGACAGCCAGATGTTCGAGCTCATCTTGCTGGAGCAGTTCCTGGAGGCCATCCCGACACGGACCGCGGCGTGGGTGAGGTACCACCGGCCGCAAAACTTGACCGAAGCGGTAAACCTGGCGGAAGATCACCTGGCGGTCCATCGCGACGCACGGAGGGAGGAGGGGACCCCAAGACCGACAAAGACCCACACCGGCCCCGCGCAGACGATCCGCACCGCCGGTGGCAACAGCGCCATTGGGGCCCTGTTCCCGACCGACAAGGCCCACGGCGTTCTATGAGCAGGTTCCAGCCTCGGACATGGCCACCAAACACAAAAGAAAAGACGCACACACACACGAACATCATCATAAGGGGGGGGTGAGGGGATATAACGGTGTCTCTGCTCCTCTCTTTCAGGGTACCAGCGCTGCTGATAGCGGGCTTCCCCCGCAGACGGCACTGCAAACACCAGGGCAGGTGTGTTGGGGGTGCAATGGAGGTGGATCAGGTGATACGGGTTGCCGGGCCTCCAGCAGCCTCCCCCGATCCAGGGGAGACGTATTCCGTCCCGGTAAGGGTACAAGGGAGTACACACCGGGCTATGGTGGATTCGGGCTGCAAACAGTGCATGATCCACCAGAACCTGGTTCGACCCGGGGCGTTGAGGCACGCGACACAAGGCAGGATAAGGTGTATACATGGGGATGTGCACACGTACCCTATTGTGCCTATGGAAATCTGGCATAAGGGCCAAAAACATACCGTAAAGGTTGCCGTAAGCGCGCAACTTACGCACCCCCTGATTTTAGGGACAAATTGGCCGGGGTTTAGCCAACTAATGGAACAATGTATGGGGAGGCGTTCACGGGCTGTAGGATAGGGAAGTATCCGCGCAGTACTCAGTGGCGACGCGGGTTCGAGCGGCGCTGCCGAGCGGGAACCGGCGGGGACTTTGCGGGAGGCTCCCCCGGACCACCAGTGGAGACCCACGGAGGACTTTCCCCTTGAACAGTTCCGCGATGAAACTCTGCGCGCGGCCTGGGACCAGGTGGATTACATCGACGGTCAGCTGGTGCGCCCGGGGAAAACGCGGGTATTTCCCCACTTTTCCATTATAAGAGAGAGGCTATACCGAGTGACCCGTGACACTCAAACAGGCGAAGAATACACCCAATTGTTGGTGCCAAAACCCCGCTGGGAAATGGTTTTCCAGGCGGGGCATTGCAATCCCCTCACGGGCCACATGGGGTACGAAAAAACACTTAATCGGGTCATGGTCCGGTTCTATTGGCCAGGCCTCCAGGCGGACATTCGCCGATAGTGTGCTGCCTGCCCGGACTGCCAGCTGGTGAACTCGGCGGCCATCCCAAAAGTCCCGTTGCGGCCATTACCGCTCATAGAGGTCCCATTCGATAGAATCGGAATGGACCTCATCGGACCATTTTACCCGAGCACACGGGGATATCGATTTGTGTTAGTCCTAGTGGATTACGCAACCCGATATCCCGCAACGGTGCCGCTGCGCTCCATCTCAGCAAAGAGTGTAGCACAAGCACTGTTTTCGGTCATCACCCGGGTAGGGATTCCGAAAGAAATCCTTACTGACCAGGGCACGTCCTTTATGTCGCGCACGATAAAGGAATTATACGGATTACTGGGAATTAAATCTATCCGGACCAGCGTTTACCATCCGCAAACGGATGGCCTGGTGGAAAGATTGAATAAAACACTGAAAACCATGATCCGTAAATTCATACACGAGGACAAACCTAATTGGGACAAATGGCTGGATCCCTTGATGTTTGCGATGCGGAAGGCACCCCAGACCTCCCTCGGTTTTACGCCCTTTGAGTTACTTTACAGCAGGAGGCCGCGCGGCGTGCTGGGAGGAAGGATCCAGCCGCAGTAAGAATGAGATTAAATTTGTGTTGGACATGCGAGCAAAACTTCACAAGGTGGCGCACTTATCACGGGGAAATTTGCTCCGCGCCCAACAACGACAACAGCGCACGTATAATCGGGGGACCCAGCTGAGAAAATTTTTACCGGGACAAAAAGTACTTGTACTACTCCCAACCTCCAGCACTAAATTACTGGCTAAGTGGCAAGGGCCCTTTGTGGTCACACGGCAGACTAGCGAGGTAGATTACGAGGTCCGGCGCTCGGACCGGGGCGGGGACATGCAAATTTACCACGTGAACCTGCTGAAGGCATGGAGGGAGGTCGAGCCTGTCTCTATGGTGACGGTAGTGAAGGAGGAGGAGGAGCTGGGGCCGGAGGTCCCGCGCTCCGCCCCTCCCCTTCCCCTTCCTTGTGATGACCAGCTCACATTGGCTCAAAGAGCGGAGGTTGCTGAATTACAGCGTTGCTTTTCAGATGTGTTCTCCGCGCGGCCCGGCCGCACGGACCTCATCTGCCATCGCATTGAGACCAGCCCAGGGATTACGGTGCGGTCTCGTCACTATAGGCTTCCTGAGCACAAGCGCAAAATGGTCCGGGAAGAATTAAAAACCATGCTGGAGTTGGGAGTAATAGAAGAGTCGCACAGTGCATGGTGTAGTCCCATCGTTCTAGTGGGGAAGAAGGATGGGTCTATACGGTTCTGTGTGGGTTACCGCAAGGTGAATGAGGTGTCACATTTCGACGCGTACCCAATGCCTCGGGTCGACGAGCTCCTGGATCGGCTAGGCACTGCGCGTTTTTTTTCCACACTGGATTTTACCAAGGGCTACTGGCAGATTCCCTTATCGCCAGAGTCCCGGAAAAAACGGCCTTCTCCACTCCAGAAGGCTTATACCAATTCGTGACACTCCCGTTTGGATTGTTCGGTGCGCCCGCGACGTTCCAGCGCCTCGTGGACCGGGTGCTGCGACCCCACGCGGCTTACGCAGCTGCATACCTGGATGATGTCATCATCCAGGGTGACAGCTGGGAGGAACATCTGCAGCGGGTGGGGGTGGTGCTTGAGTCCTTGAGGCGGGCGGGGCTCACCGCCAACCCCGGGAAGTGTGCGATTGGTCGGAGGGAGGTACAGTATCTGGGGTACCACTTGGGAGGTGGGGCAAGTGCGACCGCAGGTTGACAAAACGACGGCGATCGCGGCATGCCCACCCCCAAGACGAAAAAGGAGGTGAGGCGGTTTTTGGGCATGGCCGGGTACTACCGCTGGTTCATTCCGCGGTTCGCGGACTTGACCAGCCCCCTGACCGACCTCACCCGGAAGGGTGCGTCAGAACTGGTCCAGTGGACGGAGCAGTGCCAGCAGGTGTTCGAACAGGTAAAATCTGGCGGTGGAGGCATGTGGAGGGGCGTGGTCGACGCTTCCCCTGCGGGCGAGGCGTGCACAGGAGCCGGCTGTGAAGCGATGACAGGTGAGGAAATTTCTCAGCTGGAACGAGTCGTCTAATCACCTGTCTCTTTATCAGGGGCGCGGGGGACCATGAGAAGGTGTTGGGGAACAGACGCGAGGCAGAGACGCGGACGGAAGGAGCGGCAGTCCACTAATTGCTGAAAAGCAATACATTAAAAAAATATAGATTGTAAAGTGAAAAATAAAAACCCTGTACTCGGCACCCGCCTGGCTGTGCTCTCTCCGGTCAAGAACGACCCAACGACTCCAGACGCGTTCACAGTATTGTATATAGTGTTATAGTATTTTCTGTTTTAACATTTTCTATCTACACTTCTGCTAAAATGTAATAATCACTTATTCTTCTGTTGTTTGATACTTTACATTAGTTTTGGATGTGTGACGCTTGTGTGGCATTGTAATGCCGGATTGGTTCTTCCGTGGATGCGTCGAAGCGATGAACACAACAAGGTAAGTTATAAATGGATTTATTAAATAATAAAAGGCTAGGAACAAAAACACTGCTGTAAAGAGAAGGCAAACCAAAAACAGAAAAACAATTCCTCAGCATGTGAGCTGGAATCAACAAATGGCTTAGCGTAAAAGCTAGCGAGAATATACATACAAAGATGCAGGTCGAGAGTCGTCACTGTTGCGCGTGGGCAAATTAGGATCCGAGACTGAACAAAGAAAAGAGGAAAGCTTATATAGGGAGAAATCAAGGAGAACCAGGTGTGTAGAAAACGAGGAGCAGGTGAAATCAATGTGTAACCATGGTAACGGACTAAACAGGAAGTAAGTGGGTCAGAAGAGAATGAAACAAAGATGGAAAAATAAACATGTGAAGATCTGAGTCACAGATCGCAACAGTATTCCCCCCCCCAAAAAGACAGATTCCAGATGTCTCAAAGAAAACAAAAACAAATAAGAAACAACTTGAACCCCCTCCCCAAAAACAGAGTCCACAAACGAAGGGAGGGCGGAGGGAGGCCACGGTGGAGGGTCGCCAAGTCGTGTGTCCCCGAATCCACCGAGGACAAGTCAAGTGGCGGCGGCGGATGGAACGCCGCTGCCGAAAAAGTTTTGGCGGGCGACCTCGAAAAGGCCACATTAGTGGCCGCATCGCAGGATGAGGTGCCCGGCGAGGCGGACGACCCGGGCACGGCCACATCCGTGGCCGACATGGAGGAGGGAGTGTCTGGCGAGGAGGATGACCTCGCAGAGGCCACGCCCGTGATCGACGTGGTGGACGACGCCTCAGCACCGAAATCCCAGCAGGCTTGGAAGCAGCAGACGAGGGTGCGGGGACTGCAGCCAAAGCAGGCCCGAGTGCAGCTGGCGAGGATGATGCGGGTGCTGCAGCCGAAGAAGGCGTCGGAGGCGGCCTGGGAGCCGCAGGAGTCGTCGGAGGCGGCCTGGGAGCCGCAGGAGTCGTCGGAGGCGGCCTGGGAGCCGCAGGAGTCGTCGGAGGCGGCCTGGGAGCCGCAGGAGTCGTCGGAGGCGGCCTGGGAGCCGCAGGAGTCGTCGGCGTAGAAGCAAACGGCGACGTCGTAGAGGCAGGCGTATTAGTCGTCGGCAGTGCTTGGCGGCGTGGAGCTGGTACCGGCGCTTGGCGGCGTGGAGCTGGTACCGGCGCTTGGCGGCGTGGAGCTGGTACCGGCGCTTGGCGGCGTGGAGCTGGTACTGGAGTAGGCTCCAGCCCTGTCGACACAGTTGTAGGCTCCAGCCCTGTTGTCGACGCTGGTGTGGGCTCCAGCCCCGCCGTCGGCGCTGGTGTGGGCTCCAGCCCCGTCGTCGGCGCTGGTGTGGGCTCCAGCCCCGTCGTCGGCGCTGGTGTGGGCTCCAGCCCCGTCGTCGGCGCTGGTGTGGGCTCCAGCCCCGTCGTCGGCGCTGGTGTGGGCTCCAGCCCCGTCGTCGGCGCTGGTGTGAGAACCAGACTGGGAGCTGGTGTGAGAACCAGACTGGGAGCTGGTGTGAGAACCAGACTGGGAGCTGGTGTGAGAACCAGACTGGGAGCTGGTGTGAGAACCAGACTGGGAGCTGGTGTGAGAACCAGACTGGGAGCTGGTGTGAGAACCAGACTGGGAGCTGGTGTGAGAACCAGACTGGGAGCTGGTGATAGAGTGTGCTCCAGCTTTGGAGCTAATGCTGGACTGGGTTCCAGCTTTAAGGCTGGTGCTGGAGTGGGTTCCAGCTTAGGAACAGGTGCTGGTGCGAGGACCAGGAAAGAGTCGATTGCTGGCGTGAGAACCAGACTAGGATTCGGTGCTGGTGTGTGAACCAGGCGAGAGACCGAAGCTGGTGTGGGAACAAGGTTAGGAACCTCTTCTGGTGTGAAAACCAGGCGAGAGTCTACTTTTGGTGTTTCCCCCGGTCAAATCACAACGACCAAGTAGACCTCCTCCACCGGTGTTCAGACTTGCGAGGTCATTACCTCCAGCACGTCCTCCACCACCGATGTTCGGCACTGTCCCTAACCTGGTTTTTACACCAAAAGTAGACTCTCGCCTGGTTTTCACACCAGAAGAGGTTCCTAACCTTGTTCCCACACCAGCTTCGGTCTCTCGCCTGGTTCACACACCAGCACCGAATCCTAGTCTGGTTCTCACGCCAGCAATCGACTCTTTCCTGGTCCTCGCACCAGCACCTGTTCCTAAGCTGGAACCCACTCCAGCACCAGCCTTAAAGCTGGAACCCAGTCCAGCATTAGCTCCAAAGCTGGAGCACACTCTATCACCAGCTCCAGAGCTGGAGCCCACTCCAGCACCAGCTCCAAAGCTGGAGTTCGCACCAGCTCTTAAGTTGGAACCCACTCCAACACCTGCGTCGACAACTGCGGTTTCCACGCCGACTACTACGCCTTCTTCCACGACGGCGACGACTACGCCGACCTCCACGACGGCGACGACTACGCCATACTCCACGACGCCGCCTTCTTCGGCTGCAGCACCTGCACCTCGGCTACAGCCAACGCCTCCTCCTCGGCTGAAGCCAACGCCTCCTCCTCGGCTGAAGCCAGCGCCTGCTCCTCGACTGAAGCCTGCGCCTGCTCCTCCGCCGGCCTCTGCACCTGCTTCGGCTGCAGCCCCTGCACCTTCGTCTGCTGCTGCCAAGCCTCCTCCACGTCTGCCACAGGTGTGGCCTCTGCGAGGTCGTCCGCCTCGCCGTGCACCTCATCCTGCAAGGCGGCCACTGATGTGGCCTTTTCAAGGTCGGCCGCCAAAACTTTTTCGGCAGCGGCGTTCCATCCGCCGCCGCCACATTGCTATTCCTCGGTGGATTCGGGGACACGCGACCTGGTGACCCTCCGCCGTGACCTCCCTCCGCCCTCCCTTCTTCTGCGGATTTTCTTGTTGTGGGGAGGGGGTTCTAGTTTTTCTTTGCATTCTTTGTTGTATTTTTTTTTGGACATCTGGTATCTGTCTCTTTTGGGGGGGGATACTGTTGTGATCCGATGGTCGGATCATCACCATATTGTTATTTTTGTTCCATTTTTATATCACTCTGCGTTTTGACATACTTAGTTCCTGTTTCGTTCGTTTCCATGGTCACTCATTAGTTTCAGCTGCTACTCTCTTTTCCAGCACACCTGTCTTTACTAATCACCACCTGTTTATAAGCCAGCGTTTTCTGTTCACTGATTGTCGGATCTTAGTTTTGTTCACATACATCTGTTTACGACTTGTCTCTCACTCTCGTTTTCGCTAGCTCTCACGCTAAGCTTTATTTTTATTCCTAGCTTTCACGCTAGTTGTTTTGTATTTCCTTTTGGTGCCCTTGTGCTTCGGTTTGTTTGTCCTAGCTTTCCATGCTAGCGCTTTTATTTGCCTTTTCTATTTGTATCAGTATTTTTGTTCATAGCTCCTTTTGTTTAATAAATCCCTTAGTTCTTACCTTTTTGCTGTGTTCTTGCTGACGCATCCACGGAGGACCGAATCCGGCATTACAATGCCACACAAGCGTAACAGGATGATACCACAAATGTGGGTATCGATCCGATACCAAGTAGTGACAGGATTATACATTGGTCATAAAGTCCTCATGTGTCCAGGGACATATATCCTGAGTTTATAAACTTAATATTAAATTTAAAAAAGTGAAAAAAGATTTTGTGATGCGGAAGAATATTCATGTAATCATTGTAGTATTGCCTGGATACGCTCTTATACTTGGAATCATTATAGTGGATGTCAAGTGTAGATCCGCCCATGGCATTTGTTTACATTGTGAAGCGCCAGCTTGTTAGCATTGATACCGGTGAGCTATTGTATCCTCCTACAGTGTGTCGGGAAGCATGTTTAGCTATTTCTCGTCCTGCAGAGATGATACTTGTAAGAAACTTACTTTATTTGTCGCCATGAAGGTGAGGATTAGTGATTGAAAAGAAGCTAAAACACTGCGGATGGATTTGCTGCTAGTTAGCCAGCTGTGTTTAAAACACCTCTTACTGAGCGGTGTTTCAGTGTTAGAACTTCCCCTTTATCGTTAGTTTTTAAGCCAAAATGCATCCGTTTTCCCTTTTCTGTCCACACACTGTGTCTGCCTGTAAGTTCTCCGTGATTGTGCGCTGCCAAACATTTTCTTCTGCTCGTAAAACCAGCAATGTCACGATGTGACGACGGCGCGCCGTCATGCCCGTTTTAAAAAAAGAAAAAGGGGGTAGTAGAACTGGTACTTTTTGGAGACGGTATAGTACCATTTATGATTCATTACTATCGCGGTACGTTACTAGTAACGATAGACAATACAACCCTTAAGTTTAAAGCTAACTATATATATATATATATATATATATATATATATATATATATATATATATATATATATATCAGGGGTCGGGAACCTTTTTGGCTGAGAGAGTCATTAAAGCCGTATATTTTAAAATGTATTTCTGTGAGAGCCATGTAATATTTTTAACACTGAATACAACTGTCAGGTTCAAACACTGATGACATGTATTAAACAGACAAGAATCAAGGAATTAAACAGAGACTGGATTCAATTTAGCTCAATGAGGAGAAACGCGTAGACCTGCACCTTTGTACAGTGTCGTCCCACACTCTGACAAGAGAATTCTATGCCTCCTCTTTTATTTGGACTTTCCCTGATTACAACAACTAAATGCGTGCATCTCTTATTCTTTTTAATAATATTGTTATACTGAAGAAAACCAATAATGAATAAAATACTTTTGACCAATAATGCGACTTCTTGAATAGGTGCGATAGAAACAGATGGATGCATTAAAATGCATGAGAATGTTTTATATTTTGAACGTTATTTTTAACACTGTGATTACCAGCGGAATTATTAATTACTTATCGTGTTAAGCAACGTCAGCTAAGATTTATCTGAGAGCCAGATGCAGCCATCAAAAGAGCCACATCTGGCTCGGGAGCCATAGGTTCCCTACCCCTAATATATATATATATACATATATATATATATTAGAGGGGTAACGGTACGTGTATTTGTACTGAACCGTTTCGGTATGGGGGTTTCGGTTCGGTGCGGAGGAGTACCGAACGAGTTTCTACACGAACATATGAAGTAGCCGTCTAAGCTAAAGTCTTAACAAGCTGCTCTGCTTTCTGCCTTCGTCTCCAACACTGCACCCAGCATTGTCCCACCCACACAACCATCTGATTGGCTACAATCATAGCGGTAACAGCCAATCAGCAGTGCGTATTCAGAGCGCATGTAGTCAGCGCTTCAAAGGCAGCGTACTCTCCCCAAATGATAATAAACACCTCCCAATCAACTACTAGTATCATCACTATGAACCCGTTGACGTTCTAGAAACAAACCCCTCACTCGCACTTCTGGCTTGAGGTGAAGGCTAATTAGCTTTTAGTGTAACGTTAGTTCATTTTGCGGGTTGTGTGTGTGTGTGTGCGTGTGTGTGTTGATTGAGCTGTTTTGAAGCAGCAAAAAAGGACATTATGTTAAATGAAGAGTTTCTGTCGCTGATGGTGTATACAATAATGTAAGTGCATCATTAAGCCTACATGAACTCCTTGGTGTTCAGGGATGAATAGTCTCTCCTATTGCTATTGTATTGTTTTTCAGCTATAGTTACATTAATGATTAATAATGTAGCAGCCTAGTTTTGAATCGCAGGGTCCTTGCAATCACATGTTGATAAAAGTATAACATTTACATAAAAAAAATCAACTACAGGCTTCCCAAATGCTGTAATAAATTAAGCATGGTGAGTTGACTTGAAACTGTTTAATGTTGCACTGTGTATATGTAGAAGAAAAGTTTTTTCATTTTATTTAATCCAAGCAACAACTTGAGGCAGTTTAATGTTGATTAATGTGGGCAGAATTAGTATAGTGTTCCCAATGTTAAAAGGATAAAGCCATTGTTTACAAATTTGGTAAATAAATAACCCCAAAAATTATATTTTGTTGTTTTCTTACTGTACCGAAAATGAACCCAACCGTGACCTCTAAACCGAGGTACGTACCAAACCGAAATTTTTGTGTACCGTTACACCCCTAATATATATATATATATATATATATATTTTTTTTTTTTTAAATACTTAATATTACCACATTTTAACACACAAAAGTTTAGTACTGTTAAGTACTGGTATCGATTCCCAGGTACAGGGAATTGAACCGTATCGATTCAGAAGTGAATGGTGCACATCCCTAGCTGTATGCACATTTTGTTTGTTATTTTTACCTTTATTTATAGCACACATGGAGACAGGATTCCTAAATAAGATGAATACATTCTTAAGGGGAAGTGTTTACGAGACGATCTTCAGAAATGCCCAACAGGAACAGTTCATGAGGAGATGCATCTAATATAAAATCTTTATCACACTCAGTCACTACATCGCTAATTCATGTGCCAAACTGTCGTGATTCATTCTTACTGCCAGACGTTCTCCAAGTCAAGTCTTTTCCTGCGCAATTTTAATCCAAATGCACTTTTTCAGTATTTCCCATTAGTACCCCTGAACCACTGGTGCTGCTAACCCCACCACGGTGCCTCACAGCCAATCGCACGCAGCAGGGAGTCCTGCTCACCTGGATGCCACCCGCCAATCACACAGCACCGATCCAGCATTATGTTGTGGAGTTCCGCTTGGGGGAACGATGGGAGGTCCTGGATGACAACATCCCCGCCGGAGAGACAGAGATGCTCGCTCGTGACCTCATCCAGGTAAACGACCTCGACCCTGTCAAATACATGTTTGATTAGCTCCAGGTTCTAAAGATATCTGGAACCTGGTGGATGACTTATGACCTTTTTTTCTTGATTTCTGAGATAGACTTGTACAGCAACGTGCAAATGTCCTTTTCCACGCAGTAATGGCAGGACAGATAAAAACAGAGTGACCAACAAGTAGTTTTAAATCATACGCCAACAGGTGCTATACTTCCAAAACAATGCTTAATGATTTAGTTTCACTTTTGTTTTAGCTTTGACCTATGCACTCAACTGAGTAATATAGTAGTAATAGAGTAAGAATGAAACAATATGGCATCCTCAGGTTTTTGTGGTATTTAGGTTACAGTTTGGTACAGTAAGGGGCTGATCGACTTAGCTGTTGCGTTAGGACCAAATCTTCTGCTGGTCACCCTCCAGGTTCTTTTGATGACACATGAGCTGGTTGTAAATGAATCCCAGACAGAGTAGCTTATTTTGACCTTTATTCCAAAGCTTTGGGAGACCAAATCTATGCACAACACATTCAAATTGCACCGCCCTAGTTGATCTGCTAATACTACAGAAGTCTTGCCTTTCATTTTTTTTTAAATCCATTTTTTTTTTTTTTTTATCAATCCAACAAAAAATACACAGCAATACCATAACAATGCAATCCAATTCCAAAACCAAACCTGACCCAGCAACACTCAGAACTGCAATAAACAGAGCAGTGGAGGAGACACAAACACGACACGGGCAGACAAAAGTAGTGAAACAAAAATGAATATTATCAACAACAGTATCAACATTAGTTATAATTTCAGCATAGCAGTGATTAAAAATCCCTCATTGACATTATCATTAGACATTTATAAAAATATAAAAAAAAGAACAATAGTGTCACAGTGGCTTACACTTGCATCGCATCTCATAAGCTTGACAACACACTGTGTCCAATGTTTTCACAAAGATAAAATAAGTCGTATTTTTGGTTTGTTTAATAGTTAAAACAAATTTACATTATTGCAATCAGTTGATAAAACATTGTCCTTTACAATTATAGAAGCTTTGTAAAAAAAAATCTACTACTCTGTTCGCATGTCAGCAGACTGGGGTAGATCCTGCTGAAATCCTATGTATTGAATGAATACAGAATCGTTTTGAATCAGAAAAATATTGTTTTTGAATAGAGAATCGCGTTGAATCGAAAAAATCAATTTATAATCAAATCGCGACCCTAAGAATCGATATTGAATCAAATCGTGGGACACCCAAAGATTTGCAGCCCTACAAGATGTAAGCACAAGTCAACACTTGCAGGGCATTACTGCCTGACGCACCTCCGACAGTGCCATGTGGTGCTGGCTGCAAGGTCATAAGCCGGGAGCCACCCTTCACGGATGTTTCGCTTCTTTAATCCCGGAACCTCTCTGGGTGGTGGAGCAGCGACAGGGACGTCTCCCTGCCGCCCCCTGCAGCCAGCTAAAGGATCCATACTGTACCCACATTCCAACCCCGGTGTTATTGCTGTTGTGTATATGGAAAGAGTCCTAAGGGACTATGCATGGCAGGGACGTCCATCTCACTGAGTCAAGCGTGGGCCTGACCGCATACCCTAACATTTGTCTCAGGTTGCTGCTTTTCCAGCCCCCCGAGGCCCATGTTACTTCCTGTCTACGCGCTCTGCTTTCCCCTCACCTTGTCGTTTCTTCTGAGCCACAACCCGAATCTCCCTTGTTCTGCCTCCTCTGCCAGGGCTTTGAGGGCCTTCTTTAGATTGGAGCCTTTGATCCCGAGGGACTTTAGGAGCCGCTGGGTGGACGTGCCAGTGTAGCCTCTACAGCCAACTTCTACTGGATAGGTGAAGGGCCTCTATCCTGCTTGTGCGCACTCGCTTGCCAGCTCTGAATACTTGTCCCTCTTTCTTTCAAAGGCAGCCTCCATTCCCTCTTCCCATGATACCATTAGTTCTACCATGATGACAGTTTTACTAGAGGTGGACCACAGGACAATGTCTGGTCATAACAAGGTTGTTGTAATCTCTTGAGGGAACTTCAACTGACGATCTAGATCAGCTCTCATGTTCGACTTGCTGCCAGCTGACAGGAGGGACTGGATGCTCTTGCTGCTGCTGTGAGGCTGGCCACCTTGCTTGACAAACTTAATCGACCACTGAGCTGTTCCCGGACTGGCCCCATTTGCTTCCACTCTGCGTGCCTCCAGAATACAAATTACCATTACAAAAAAAGACAAGTAGATAAATAAAACTAAGTACAAATGCCTCCCAATAGGACTCAAACCCATGTCCCTTAAATTGCAGTCAAGTAAATTACAAAAGGTAAACATGGTATGCTATAGGATACTAGAAGCTAGCAGCTACACACAAGCTACAAATGCGTAATAAGTGTCCTTAATTGAACAATATTGCAGTCTAAAACAGCACATAATTATAGTTGCTTACTTACTCATTTCAATTCATCAAAACTTTTTTAACAATCCACTCAACAAAGTGGTAAAGTATATATGATTTTTGCTTGGCAGCAGAGTGTTGCATTAGTGCTCGTGCCTCTCCAGAAACAGTCACTTACAGTACAATGTATGCACTCACTGTGTTGCCGACTGATGGGATGTTTATATATTCCCATTTAGATGATAATTAATCATAATCTTAACGCATGTATAACAAAAGGGTCCAAGTTGAATGTCAAAGTTGACCAACTTCTCAGTTTATGGCCACAACCTTCCATACAAGTGTGAAAAATTATTTATAATCTCAAATTAACTTTTTCCAACTCACAGGCGATGCAGCAGCTCTCTGGCTCAGTATGTCAATAGCTGCATTAAATACTGTAGCAATCTCTCTGTGATCTAAAGGTAGTTCCTCAGAGTTGGCTCTTATGATATCATAATCATTAATACTTGGTTAATATTCAGTTTACAAAATGTAAATGGAGTACTGTTAGCGGTTTTTGGATGTTTTTTCGAGGGCTTTATGGAAGCAATATTGTACTCCCATTAGCTGCATTGTTTGCCACCTCGCATTAGTTGTATTTTACAAACATATGTGTTCTTTTTTTACATAGGGATTGTCAATGATGAAAAAAAAAAAGTGCTGTTACCCTTTAACGGGCCACATAAGATAAGGTGGCGGGCCTTGAGTTTGGCACCTGTGCACTATGCCATCCACTCTGGCATCAGTGATGTTTATGGCCTGCCTCATACAACAACATGACATTTATGTGCTGAAGCATCTACTGTACGTCTCCGTGTCTCTTACCAATTCCTCACCTCTGTATTTCTTACCAACTTCATTCTGCAGTGTAACACACTCTGTGAACTCTTGACTTTAATCTACCTCTGAGTGCCATGCAGATGCTTTTGTCACTACTTCCATGACACCCACTCACATTTCTCATCCTTTTTCAGCAGTTTGCAATATTTATGTTTCATTTGTAACCTGTGTATAGAACGTCTAAGCATTTTAATGTTTGCCTTTATTTTCCTTACAGTACCCAAAATGAACCAAACCGTGACTTTAAAACCAAAGTATGTCCCAAACCGCTATGATGGAAAATGCATTTTTAGACAATGTGATTTGCCTGAGCGGCTAGGAAACTCTGAGAGTAACAAGCCACACGCGGTAAAAAATGGATTAGAAAGGACAGAATTAAGAAAAAAATCAAAATAAATAAATAAATAAAATGTTTTAAATTGGGACTGCGGGCCGTAGTTTGGGTACCCCTGCATTACAATTGAATGTGCACTTATGAAGTTTTGTGTTTTGTTTCATAGTTTTAACTCACTATGAAAATCCTGGCGAACCTTTATGTACACTATGTTCTGTGGATGTAATGGTATCAAATCTCACAGTACGATCTTCTCAAGGTATTAAGGCCACAGTACGATATTATTGCGATATATGTCAAAAAATATATATATATACTTTTTAAAATGAAATGTCAGGGATGTTTAGAATGAACACACTTACTGTAATTGAACACAAACATGATGTCAAAACGACCGGAATGGGAATCAGCACCTCCAAGTCCGAGTCCATGGTTCTCTCCCGGAAAAGGGTGGAGGGCCATCTCCGAGTTGGGGAGGAGACCCTGCCCCAAGTGGAGGAGTTCAAGTACCTGGGAGTCTTGTTCACGAGTGGGGGAAGACTGGATCGTGAGATCGACAGGCGGATCGGTACGGTGTCTTTAGTAATGCGGACGTTGTACCGATCCGTTGTGGTGAAGAAGGAGCTGAGCCGGAAGGCAAAGCTCTCAATTTACCGGTCGATCTACGTTCCCATCCTCACCTATGGTCATGAGCTTTGGGTTTTGACCGAAAGGATAAGATCACGGGTACAAGCGGCCGAAATGAGTTTCCTCCTCCGTGTGGCGGGGCTCTCCCTTAGAGATACGGTGAGAAGCTCTGCCATCCGGGAGGAACTCAAAGTAAAGCCGCTGCTCCTCCACATTGAGAGGAGCCAGATGAGGTGGCTCGGGCTTTTGGTCAGGATGCCACCCAAACGCCTCCCTAGGGAAGTGTTTAGGGCACGTCCAACCGGTAGGAGGCCACAGGGAAGACCCAGGACACGTTGGGAAGACTATGTCTCCCGGCTGGCCTGGGAACGCCTCGGGATCCCCCGGGAAGAGCTAGACGAAGTGGCTGGGGAGAGGGAAGTCTGGGCTTCCCTGTTTAGGCTGCTGCACCCGCAACCCGACCTCGGATAAGCGGAAGATGATTGATGGATGAATGTTTCAGTCATATTTTTACTACAAACAAGTGTTTCTAAGTACAAATAATTGTGCAGGAACGTCTACTGTTACAAGCAAATATTTAAAAAAAAACTTACATTTGATGTCTCTAAATTATGTAAACATCTAGTAAAAAAGTCCATCCATCCATTTCCTATCGCTTGTCACTCACGGAGTCGCGGGGGGTGCTGGAGCCTATCTCAGCTGCATTCGGGCAGAATCAAATCAAATCAAATCAACTTTATTTATAAAACACATTTAAAATTTACCACAGGGGTAGCCAAAGTGCTGTACAATGGACAGGTTAAAATATAATACAAAAACCGAGCAAACACAACACAAACAGAGCATGATAAGAAATAAATGAATAAAACATAAAAACAGGTTCACAGCAGGTGTATAATGGGGCGCCATTGCAGGATGGATATCATTCAGTGTTAAAAGCCAAGGAATAAAAGTATGTTTTTAAGAGAGATTTGAAAACAGGAAGAGAGGAGGCTTGTCTAACACTCAGAGGTAGGTCGTTCCAGAGCTTGGGAGCAGCAGCAGCGAAAGCTCTGTCACCTTTAAGCTTCAGCCTTGTGTCAGGGACCGTCAGTAGCAGCTGATCGGCTGATCTTAAGGATCGAGTGGGGCAGTACGGCGGAAGGAGGTTGGAGAGATATGTTGGCGCGAGGTTGTTTAGACATTTGAAAACAAATAGAAGGAATTTAAAACTGATTCGATAACGCACAGGGAGCCAGTGAAGAGACGCTAATATAGGGGTGATGTGCTCATTTCTGCGTGTCTGTGTTAGCAGACGACCAGCGGGGTTTTGCACGAGCTGCAGGCGGGCGAGGGAGGCCTGGCTAATGCCGACATACAGGGCATTGCATTAGTCTAAACGATTCGAGATAAAGGCGTGAATTAATTTCTCAAGGTCATGTTCTGACAGAAGCGGTTTCACTTTCGCTATTTGGCGTAATTGATAAAAGCTTTTTTGAACGAGGCTGCTGATTTGTTCTTCGAATTTAAGATCTGAGTCGAACTTTACCCGCAGGTTTGTGACACAGTCGCTGAGATACGGGGTCAGAGTGCCGAGGTCAACGAAGGCGGGGTACACCCTGGACAAGTCGCCACCTCATCACAGGGCCCACACAGATAGACAGACAACATTTACACTCACATTCACACACTAGGGGCCAATTTAGTGTTGCCAATCAACCTATCCCCAGGTGCATGTCTTTGGAGGTGGGAGGAAGCCGGAGTACCCGAAGGGAACCAACGCAGTCACGGGGAGAACATGCAAACTCCACACAGAAAGATTGAACTCAGGACCTGCGTATTGTGAGGCACACCCACTAACCCCTGTCGCACCGTGCTGCCCCAAGTGTAACCAGTGTAAAACAATAATGTACAGTTTAGTGTCTTTCAACTTCTACGTTATTAGAAAAAGTGTCCTCCACAGTGGACTTTTTTTTTATCAGCCTGCAATATGGTGTTTCTCAGAAAAGTAAACTAACAATATAACCTTTAATAATGTAAATACCGCACAAAGTGATGTTTAGCTTCACTGGCTTCAAATATATTTTCAGTGTGACAGTTTATGAGGTGATGACTTGTCCACCCCTGCGTTCTACCCAATTGCAGCTAGAATAAAATCCAGACCCCATGTGACTTTGAGAGACAAGCGGTACAAAAATATGTGGGTGGATTGAGGATGTATCAAGTAGCTTTTTAGTTTACTCGTATTTCCCGCGTTGATTTCCTGCCGTGCAGTGCGACAAGACCATCTGGCTTTGTATCGCCTTAGATTCCCTGGAAACAAAATCAACGTGCTTTGCTTTGCTGAACGCAAACTTTCTTACCTATGCCAAAGAAGTTATTTTTTTTGGCCTGGGCTTATTTGTCTGTCTGTTAGCAACATAAGTTTACCAGTTTTGGACATATTTCTGTCATGATCCGCTGGCCGGATCATATCTGTTGTGGACTTTTGAGTTGGTATGTGCACTTCCTGGTTTGTTCTGTCACCATGGTTGCCTATAAGTTCCACCTGTTCCTTGCTTTTGACGCACACCTGCTTGTTGATTCCCATTCTTATTTAAGCCAGCCCTTTTTGTGACTTGTTCTCGCATCCTAGCTTTTGTTTCCCATGACAAGTGACGACGCTGCTCCCTGTTTCTGGTAAATCTGTTTTGTACTTGTTAGCTTCCACGCTATTCCTGTGTTTAGTTCCCTAGATTCCATGCTAGCGCTTTTGGTTTGCCTTTTCTGTTTAGCACCAGTGTTTCTGTTCTTAGCCTTTTTTTAGTTGAAATAAACCATCATTTCTTACCTCTACACTGTGTCTGAGCCCAAACTGCATCTTGGAAGAAGCACCATCACCACCATGCCCAGCAAACGTCACAGATTTCATGTCCAAAAAACATCTCCTTTTATCTACTAGAAGTACTAACATTCCGGAAGATGTAGTTTATTTAAAGAACCTGGCCAACGCTAAAGCGCCAGAAAAAAAATACAATTACCAAGTTTTCGTTCGATATCGTCACACGTCATGGTATTATTGATAAGACTATACTACCGAAATACCGCAGTATTTTTTTAATGTCCCTACTATGTTCTCATGCTGATATTTGCACTTCCTCTGTCAGGAGGCTTGGTTTGAGTTCCGTGTCTTGGCTGTCATGGATGAGATGATCAGTGAGCCCAGCAACATAGTTGGAGTGTCCAGTACAGGTAATGCATAATGTTATAGAAGCATGAATCCAAAGCTAAGAGACGCAACACTAATCATCTTGAGCCAAAATCTTATTATTGGGCAATCCTAATGTGAAGTCTAGTTGAGTGTAGTATTTCCTTTCATCTTACTTTTCACTCTCTTGGTTTTCTCCAATATGAACATTTCGAACCTGATCTACTAATACCGAAATACCACACGCTAAATAGCGTGTGCAAACCATAACATTGTGTGAACTATTAGTGGGCGTGTTATGTGTGATGTACTAAAACTGCATGTACAGTTCATAACTGGTGCAGACCACCCTATTTAAATGATTCTATTTTTGCTGCTTTTTATGTCCACTAATTAACTTTTAACAGCATTTTCAACTGGTCACAAGACCCAGCAGCACCTTTCAAAGTTTAAAAACAAAATGTAATACTGTGAAATTTGTTTATAAAAATTAAGTCTCAAAACAAAAAATTAAAAAGGATTTATCTCAGTGCATTCAATCGATTGCAACTGAACTGTTCAGTTTGTCTTCGACATTTCTCCTTTTATCCAAGTAGGCTTCATCATGAACTGAGGAAGAAAGAACGCACCGTATACATAATGAACTGAGGAAGCCTACTTGGATGAGAGGCGAAATGTCTTCGAAGACAAACCGAACAGTCCAGTTGCGACTGAATAAATGCCCTGAGATTACAATGACCTGGATGAATGAGAATATCCATTAACATAAAAAGGATTTAATGCGGCATATTAATTAGATTGCAAACCTTATTGTTTGCAAAAGGTCTGACAAAACCCGAAGTGTACGACAACCAAACCAATTTTTCCAAGGCTAACACTAGCGAGCAGTACAGAATATGGACTGATTTTCCTTGTCCAATACATATTTTTCTTTATTCATTATTGATGTGTTTCTTGCCACCTTACGTTCTATATATTTTATGTGAGATTTTCAGTTAATTTTATCATCTATTATTACACCGAAAAATGTATTTAATTTACCCTTTCAAGGTCTACTCAGTCTATTTGTATTTGCATTTGACTTTCTCTTCAGTTGTTACCGAACAAAAATGTTTTTGTTTTACTGAGATTTTGTCAAACCCTCTTTTTAATTTGTTTATTTCTTCTGTTATTATTTGTATTAGCTTCTAAGTGTTCTCTCCTGAACAAAATACAGTCATGTTGTCTGCATTTAGTGCTAACTGTATGTCCTTTATAACTTTAAAAAATATCGCTTATACAAAGATTGAACAGTTTTCGTCCCAGTATTGATCCCTTTGGTTCGCCACAAGATAAATTCAACTCTGTAGACTTGTCTTCACCTAACTTCACATATTGCGTCCTTTTGGTTAACCAGCTTCTTATGCAGTTCAAGACCAGCCTTCTGATCTCATACCATTCTAATGTGTTTATTCTGTAAAACATTTTTAAGATATTAGGATTATTTGTGTCAAATGGTTTAGTTGGATCCAATAACACTGCAGCTGCACACTGTTTACCAACTATTACATTGGTAATCTCTTGCATTGCAATGTTGAAATGTTAGCTCTGTAGCTCTGTATCTGCATTGGTTGACATATATACATGTTTTGTTTTAGGACCAAGATTATTGAGAAATTTGAGCAAAGAAAAATAAAAAATATATAAGACTCCAAATTGTTTTTATGCCCTTCAAAAACTTAGGAATTGTATGTCCTGTTTTGCTTTAAAGATAATTAAAATAAACATTTTAATCATTTTAGAAACAGCCAGGCTTTCTACTTACAACATCATCTAAAATCTCTTTTCCAATAGTTCTATGTTTTTTGTACAGCATTTTAGTCCAACTTTGAGCTCACCAGCATTCGCACACATGTTCTACACAGGTTGCCTTTGCGAGTTGTGTTTGCTGTTGCTTTGCTATTTCCTCATCATGTATAATGGAACTTCTTACCTTGCAGACTTCTTTCCACCTCCAGAGTTGGTTGAGGAATCAGGGTTGGCGCGACCACTCATGGCCGGCATTGTGGCCACAATCTGCTTTTTGGCTGCGGCGGTTCTTTTCAGTACAATGGCAGCCTGCTTTGTCAACAAGCAGCGGCGGCGGAAGCTAAAACGAAAAAAGGGTGAGGTGTAACAAAGGAACCAAGGTCTCAGAGGTTATGGGCCATACAACTTGACCCAAAACTGCACATAAATTCTAAACATTAAATACCTCGTCACACAAAACCTAAGCATATCTGGCGAGTCCTTACTTCAGAAAATATCTGAAAGATACTCAGATATTTTTTATTATTAACTTCACCAATATACACGTAGGACCGGGCCATGCTGCAAAAGTTGGTATTGATTCGATACCAAGTAAAAACAGTGCCAGGGTTGCATATACTGATGTTTTCTTACTTGAAATCCTTAATTTGAATTATTTTGCAATTTACCTTTAGTTTGTCTATAATAATTACAATCAAAATAAAAATTGTAGGCCCATTTGCGTTAATTTTCTACCATTTGTCTATCTCGGGGTCGCGGAGCCTATCCCAGCTGCACTATGGCTGGAAGGCAGGTTACATCCTGGACAGTGGCGACAAACAAACAAAAATATTAAAATTCACAAACTAGTTTTTGAACAATCAATAAAATATATGTATACAATTCAAGACAATGTAGCAATAAGAACAAAATATTGCAGTCATTTTTCTATACTATATGCAAATATTAGAGCACAATTATGTCACAAAATACATAAAGAATAGCAATACAATGAACAAATAAAGTATATGAATAGACCTGTGTAAATAATCTGACAATATAAACAACACAACAAATAACAGATATTTGTGGAAATAAACATAGACAACTGGGAAATAGCAATTTAATGGCGCTATTATCGATCCAATGTTGATGTTACTCCTAGTGTTGATATTGAGTTTGACCTGTTTAGCACCATTTCAAAATGTAACACTGTGTCACTTCAGCTCTCCCAATTTGTGTATATTTTTCATTAGTTCTTTTTGCTTCTATTGAGGAAAGTGGCAGTTATTATGACTAAACCGGCAGGGTGAAACGTCACATTGATTATAATGTTACATTATGAAAAAGTACCAATTCAAAATAAATGTACAGTTTTACAGCTAACTTGATAGTTAGCATTATAATATGTGATTAACATTGAGGAACATAGGATGTGCTTCCATGCTACATGACCCTAGAGCAGGGGTCTCCAACCAGTAGCTTGTGAGTTACTAGTTGGTGACCTGAATTTTTGTAGGATATCAAAGAATATTTGCTTTAACTCTTAGAATTTTCAGAATTGTTCAATTCAGATATTATGTTTATATATAATTACAACTGACCACAAAATAGCTTGAATATAATGAGTGGAGATCTGCTTTGTGTTATTTACTGAAAAATCAAGCTTGCGTGCTAATCGCAGGCGAGTGAATGCCAACATGAACACGGTTATCAATCAATCAAAATGTATTTAAATAGTCCTTAATCACAAGTGTCCCAAAAGGCTTTACAAAGTCACACCAACATCTTTTGATCTAAACCCACATCGGGGCAAGGAAAAACTCAAAAGACCCCAGCTGTAGAAAAAAATAAATCTTGAGAAAGTACCGCAAATGTAGAAATCCCCCCTTCCAAGATGATCTAGATCAGGGGTCGGGAACTGTTTTGGCTGAGAGAGCCATGAAAGCAAGATATTTCAAAATGTATTTCCGTGAGAGCCATAAAAAAAAATTTTTAAGACTGAATACAACTAATTGCGTGCATTTTTAAGTAAGACCAACATTTTTAGAGTATTTCAAGTCTTTTATTATTTTTAATAACATTGTTATTCTAAAGCTAACCAATAATAAGTATAACACTTTTTACCATTAATGCGACTTCTTGAACAGGTGTGATAGAAAATGGATGATTGGATTAATATGCATGAGAATGTTTTATAATTTGAACGTTATTTTTAACACCGTGATTACCAGCGGAATCATTCATTACTTATCTTGTTAAGCAATGTCAGCTAAGATTTATCTTAGAGCCAGATGCAGTCATCAAAAGAGCCACATCTGGCTCTAGAGCCATTGGTTCCCTACCCCTGATCTAGATAATGCATCGGAAGGCCAACAGATTGTCATAGGGGGATATTCTTCTTGGCTCTATAAGAAACTTTACATATTCCTCCATTACAAGCATCACGCCCCAGTCTAAACTTGTATAAACACATTACTGTCTGAGCAACTAATATATCCAGAGAGATGTGAAGATCCCTACATGAACGTGTCTACAACAGAAAGTGAACCCACATGGCGTTACATAAATTAAATGTGAAGCATGATGTTTTGCCATTAGCATTAAGAAACACTTTGAAACCTTTACAAATTAAAAGATAAAAATGTTTTAATAAAATACTGCTCTGAAGATGTTTCTTCTGCCAAGCAAAATATATTGTGTGTTAATTTATGTATGTTTATATTCTTAAATAAAATCAGTTTTATTTTTCTAGATCCCCCTCTTTCCATAACACACTGCAGAAAAAGTATGGCATCGCCGTAAGTACAGTACAAACTGCACGATACACACACAACTCATGAATAGCAATTCCATTGAATAATCTGTAGACTACAGACTACTAGAGCTGATTGGTGGTCTTGTTACAGCCAGGCCTTAATACAGTACTTTATCAAATCTGCACTATAATCATTAGTTTTTTTAAAGCATTGTTGAATCAAACGATCAATAATATTATGCATGGTTTTATAGTTGCATCAAAATAATATAATAGTCAAATACATCAAATAAATGATAAATGGCAGCAACACTTTATTGACACCCTGTACAAGTTTCCTTGCTTCTAACTCAGGGGTTGTTTCTTCTTAAACAGTGCGCGAGTGGAATTTAAGAACTAATTTGTTAGTGAATGAAACCCTTTGACCAGATTTGATTACCTGGACATTGGATACAGTATATTATTTCGTTATGAATTTTATAATGTTCACAACCGTCATATCTAAAAGAAGTCATTATTATATTTGGTATTTTTACATAAAGTGATATAAGTCAATGCAAATTCATACCTGAAGTTCCAAGTTTAGATGTCATGCGTGTCATGCAACTTCTTCACCAAAACTTTATTGTAAACGTTGAACCCAAATCAGTTTGCCAAGGTAGTCTGCGTCTATGAGTAAATTAGTCGTATATTCACAGAAAATTGTTTACTAAAATCTGGCAAATCAAAGCCATAATTGTTTGATTTTCTGGGGAAATGCCCATCAAGCCACGCAAAGCATTCTGTGTGGGAGCACTTTGACACTAAAGGGTAAACCAAGACCTAGACTAGGGCTATAACTAACGATTATTTTGATGGTCGACGAGTAATTGACTATTCTAACGATTAGTCGACTAATCGGAATATGAAGTGTATACCTATTCAGTGGCTTTAATTTAACCATTTGTTTTCAAATACAGCTCACGTACTGCCACGAAAAGCAAGATTGGCTTTGACGTGTTTAGAGTAAAATGTTCCCTTACATTTCATGTTTTCAATCCCGCTGTTGTTGCCGGTGGCCGTAGCAATTTTTCTATTCCTGTTGCTGATGGTAACTATTCGCACGAATTGGCACAATTGTTTTTGGAAAAACACAATGTTACTAACACTTATCGACAAATCAATTGTTGGTGCTAAATTTTATACTTCATTTTCCTTGACAATGTCGACACATCGTTTGCACCCTTAGCCAAGACTTTTATAAATTATTGATTGAGACCACCAATGTTTCAGTGGTACAGGTTTTTCCAGTGCAAATAGGTAGATATCTAGTGTGGTTTGAATTCCACATCATGTACTGTTTATGTTTCTCTATAGGCCATCATCAGGAAACGTGAGCCCAGAAAGCATTCGCTCCAAACCCTCCTCCCTAGCAGAATCATCAGAGGACAGTCAATCCCAACGTGGGAATAAACCACCACCAAGTCCAGGGAAGAAGGAGGAGTCTCTGTACACGAGGACCAAAAGAGCAATAACCAGCAAGAAATGCATTTCCAAGCTTGAAGCTGAAGCAACAATACCCATTGAACTCATCAGCCGTGGCCCAGATGGACGCTTTGTCATTGATCCTACTGATGCAGAATTGTCTGTCAAGTCCCGAAGAATTGAGGGCTTTCCCTTTGTAGAAGAATCCGATCTCTATCCTGAATTCCGGCAATCAGATGAAGAAAACGACGATCTGAGACCTCTTCCACCAGTCATGGCCCCCCTTCGGCCTCACCAGATTTCACCCATCTCCAGTCATGAGTCCTACCTCCAGCCTCCAGCCTACAGCCCTCGTTTTCAGAGGCCTTTTGAAGGTATGACCATCATGGAGAGCAGTCAACTTCAGGCCACAGGGCAGATTCGAGGCTCACTCCATCACAGGGCTTTCTATGGGTACTTGGGCCCGCCTGGAGATCATGATACTCGTCCTCCTTTTTACATGACTGATACCAGTCCCCTTAGCTCTGTGATGTCTTCCCCTCCATACTTGAGTGAAGGTCCTTTTGGTTATCCCATGATTCCAGAAGAAATGGGAGAGGGTGATTTCACACAATATTCTGTCTCCGGCTTCCCTTATCCTCTGACACTCACTTCTCCTTCTCATTCACCAGAGTTTTGGCGGGGAATGGATTTCACCTTCTCAACTATGGAGGGGCCCCAATTAATTTTCCCACCACAGCCCTCTGTGCGTCTCCGCCATGACTCTCCGTATCCACCTCCACCTCATGTTCTTCCCCTCGGTGCTTTCCAGCCCTCCTCCCTCACGATGCCTACCTATCCATCTGTTTTGCCACTAGTAGGTTCACAGAGCCACTCAAGCAAGTCTCCCAGCAGGGCCAAGCCTCGTGGCTCTCCAGGCAGGCGTTTAGCGATGCCGGAGGCTCATTTAAGGCAGCTAAGACACACAAGCCACGAAATGGGTGTTCCACTTTTTCCTTACACCGATCCTTTGGCTCACATTGCCCCAAGCACGTTCAGTAGCCTAGATACCCGATGGTTTGAATCTACCCCTCGTTTTAGTCCAAGACAGATTCGTAGGATAGATTCTGGTGTACATCAGGTGGTTCTCCAGCCCTCTCGACTTTCCCCTCTCACCCAGAGCCCCTTTAGTTCCCACGAGGGCTCACCTGAGATTCTTATACGTCCTCGGCCACGTCCAAACATTGTTCAAGCTCCCATACCCCCAGAGATGTCTGAAATTACCCTACTACCTCCATCAACAGCCACCTTCTCAAGGAGATCTTCCCCTTCTTCCTCACCTGCACTAGGCCAGGGTAGCAGAAGAGCCAGTCCTAGCTATCGTTCCCACATGGCCTTTGCTTCATCTGCGAGCAGCTATCCAGCTTCCCAGTCCCCATCACCTCCCATGGAAAGCAGCAACCTATGTGGGCAGATACCATCTCCGAGGAGGACTGAGGAGGGGATCCTTCCATCTGAGCCCTCTCCACCCCAGTTGTCCGCTTCTGGGTAGGTGTGTTAGTTGTCTAGGTAGGCACTTCATTTGAGTCATCTGCCCAGCCCATGATGCTTTGTTATGGCTTCACTTTGGTTACTAACGCAGTATGCAATAACCATCAACTTGAAATACCATCTTAGTGGATGTTTATTTCTTACTTCAGTTTACATTTGTATAAACACCTTGAAAATGTAATCTCAGAAAGTTATTTCAAATTGTTGCTTATTTTATTTTGAGACATTAAGTTGGAAGTATTCCAAAAAATCATTGTTTCTAGATATATTTACAAAGCACTACCAATGCAAATGTCCATTAACTATTTAAATGTTGGATTAGTAAATCATAATAGAATAAATTACAAATTGTTACCCATACTTTTGTTCTACAGATTATGCTTCAGACCTTTAGAAACCAAAGTCTGTCAGTGACTACATTAACATGCACACAATATTCTGGTTTAGGTTGATGTTGTCTTTAAGGCAAGACGTGTTTGTATTCTCAAGCAATCAGAATATTGCTGTTTACATGTTAAACAGCACACAGGATTCCCAATATTGTTGATCATTGTGTTTTCCGCCAAATGCTGTTGCCTTGGGGGTTTTGCATCATATTCTGATCAAGACCTTTACAGTTTAAGTTGACCCTATTTATATTGACAACTCAATAAGCCCCTTTTTTCTGTTCTGACATTGACTGCTACTATCAACATAAAATTTCAGGATGTTCCGATACAACTTTTTAACCTCCGTTACAACAACGAAGTTGGAGCTTAAGTTTTGGCTGGTATGAATATTGATACGATAAAAGCACAAATCACCCTTTTATTATTTTGTAGTGTAGTCAAACAGAGAGCAATGGTATGTGTAAACAGCAATGACCTATTTATTAACTTAACTTACCTGCTGTCTTTAATTAAGTTGACGTGGAGTTGTATTTTTTGCAACACTTAGTGGCCACAATAATTCAAAAAGTAAAAGGGGAATTGCACTTTTTGGAGGGAATTTGCGTCATTCACAATCCTTATTTAACTAGTAAATAAATGCCATCAAGAGTCTGCTTACAATGGAGCTTTAACATCCGAACACCTCCATCACGCTTTACACACTAAGTATATATGTAATGTAGTAACAGGCACATTCGGCACATTAATTAAAAAAAAACATCACAACGTTTACTTTTTCCTTCGACGACTTCACTGATTATTACTCACTGTAGACTTAATAAGAGCCAATAAACATAACACTTACTGTACAATGTCTGCCGTCAATCGGATGCCGACTGCTGGGATGTTCATAATTTCCCATATAGATAAAGAATGACTCCTAATATCTGCAAAGAAAAAAGTATACTGGAATCCAAGTGTCTTTTCGTATATTTCTCGCCATTCCTGAGTCTAATTTAGATGCCAAAGACAGAATTCATTATATATTAGGTAGGAACCGCAGATCCCTTCCCTAACAACAACAATGCAAATCATGCAGACTTTGTGGGAGCCAACAACAAAAAATTTGGGACAACTGATGGTCCAGAACCTTATATTGTTGATTGTGTATAAAATGAGGCTGAGGTGCAAGTTTTACTAGCTCTGCTAAACAGATCCAGCTTTAGTGTAACACTAAGCATTATGTAGCAGTATTGCTAAGTGCTAAACAAGAAAAACAAACTAGAAACATAATAAAACAATCTCTTACTGTACGATGTTTGCCAGTTAATAACAGCAGCTTTCACCGTGAGGTGCTAACATGACAAGCAGTGTTAGTAAGTTAGTAAGTAACCTGCTGTTCATCGCCAACATTGCCGCTGTTAGTGCTGGTGAAGATTCACTTCCGGCTTGAATGGGTTTGAAAAGGAGTCATTCATTCAACGTTTTCACATTCTGTGTGTGCTGTTTGTGGTAATATTTTGTCTCTTTTATGAACTATCCATTTTGCAAGTATTGCAAGTTGCCCTGTTGTCATCCTTCCTTGCCATCGTTTACAAAACTGGCAAATGATTCCCAGGAAACACTGGCAGCCGGTTCTAAACTAAGACCGTTTTTTTTTTTATTCTCATCCATATTTTTTGCCCATTCTCCTAATGTCTCTGGCCAAATTCATAAGTCAATGGAAATGATTATGCAACCTGTCAACAACCCTTTCTAGTTTAGGCAAGGTTCACAGATTTGAACTGGCATGTAAACTTTATGACTAAGACCTCCAAAACTGAAAAAAATGAAAACTGGAGAATGTTTAGCTTAATGTTTAGTTTAAAGATAAAATGCGTGTTGCCATGGTGTTATACCAACTTACAGGTTGCGTTGAGTTTCGTGTTGTGGTTTATCAATTTAATCAGTGCTGAAACAGCACAATTTTAACATGTAAAATGCCTTTTAAAAAACAAAATAAACGTTTGGATAAGAAATATTGTATGGAAAAACAATGTAATAGAATGAACTCCAAACAACTACTGTAATGTTATGAAGTAATGAAAAATAATTTGCAGCATTTATCCTGGAAAGTTGACTTCTACTGTATCTCCTTACAGCTGCTTCTCCGTCAAACACACCATCAACAACCTCCACATATTTCCATGGCTAAATGTTCATTGTTCTGACATAATTTAAAAATTTTTTGCTGGCGTCATCGACTCATTCTGCTTTAGTATGGTGCAAAGAAGTGGCGCTACCCTTAACCCATGTCACTCTCTGTCATGTTTTTGTGTATTTTCTTTATTTCAATGACTATCATCCACTTCTTTTTAGCATTGTCCCTCACACTCACTTTCTTTGTTCCATGGATGAAAAAACAATGTTATGTCGATCTCTAGCTATCAGCCAGGGGTGTCCAAACTAAGGCCACAGGGCAAGTGCCACCTGCCAGCATGTTCAATTTGAAACAATGTATTCATATCATATACAAATAGGTAGCAGTCCATCAGCAGCCATGTCATGACCAACTGAAGTAATTCAACCATTAATTGTACTTGTAAGGAAGTACAGCAAAGCAATTAGTTAAATGACGCAATCCAAACAACCTTCCCTGGTCATGGTGCAGGGGAAAAAAAATCCTTAAACACAAAAATCAAACAATCATGGTTACACAAAACACAACCTGTTCATTGGACTGTGTGGATATTATTTAAAAGTAATCAACATACATTCAACAAAATTACATCCATTTAAATCCATTACACGGGATGATGGGAAACATGCAAAACACTCCACACTTATCCATGTTTGGCGCATTTTAGCTGCTTGATATTTCTGATTGATTAAAAAACCTTGAGGTTGAGACGAAAGTAAACAAGTTAGGAGTTGAACTTTCACATTCTCGTAATAATCAATTATGATAATTATTAATTATATATCTTTATATTATTTTGACAATTTATGCTAATGCCACCGCCGTATTTTTTAAGCCCAGTTTGGCCCACCAGTCAAAACGTTTGGAAACCCCTGCGCTAACCTAATGCGAGGGAGCAAAACCGTCTGTTTTGGTCTAAACTCTTGAACGATAGGGGGCGCCTTACATAAATGTTGCTTGTAAACTGAAGCATAACAACTAGCCTAATCAGACAGATTACCATAGTGGGAAACTGTACCAGACAGCTTTTGTAACAAGCTTAGATCTATTCATACAACGGCATGGAAAGTCAAAGAAGTTGGTTCACAGCACACTACTTATGCTGTGTTTCATTTGATCTGAGTGGTCGGAATTTCTGAGTTAGTAGACTGAAGTCTAAACCGGGACGCCCCCCGGATTTCCGAAAGTCCTCACCACTCCGGAGTTGGCTTTCAATGATGGCTGCTTTATTTGTTAACAGTAATAAAAGCTCCTGTAGTATCCTTTATCTGCAATTCTTACTAGTTTTTGCGGCACTTATTTAGCTGGATACTTTGTATTGTTAGACGTGTAATATGGTAATGTTACTGTTGTGTTAATTTACTTTTTTGTGACATATGTGTTCTGTACTACAGTGCTAAGAACGGCTCCTTTGTCTTACCTCTTAGTCCATCGTGTTTAAAGGTTGTAGAAGGATTGCATATCTGTCCAGAAGTTGTTTATATTCAAACACGGCAAGCGCCAAAATAGTTTTTGTGGATCTGACCATATTGAATTCTGTCTTTGTAACTGGAACGCTCATTACTTTGTTGTTACGTCATTCTTAGCTCTGACTTCCAACTTCCGAGCTAAATGAACTAAAACTGGAATTTGGGAAAGAAAGTACAACTATCTATGTATGAGTTTTAACTAGGTATGTAACTTCAAGATTACCAGTACTAATGATAAACCACGGTGATATTCCCAACGGGTAGTAGACAGATAGTAGATAGTACTTTATTGATTCCTTCAGGAGAGTTCCCTCAGGAAAAGTATCTATTATTATTTATTCTTTTTATTAGTAGTATTACTGTTTCAAGTATGATTTACCGTAAAACCGTGATTGTTTTCCAAACCCGATAAATTTACAGGACTGTGATACTGCTCATTACCCAGAGAAGCACCTAGTATGATGAGCAAAATAAAAAGGAAGACGATAACCATATAACACTGACATAACAATAGCACGGCTCTTAAAAAGCCAAAACAATATAACAATTTTTTGTGGCAAGCAATGTACATGTTTTGTGTCTGCTGTTTATCTATTTGAAAATAAAACTTGGTTTAAAAATAAGCACTTTTTAAGTATACCCTGATAATATTGTAATGGTGATGTGAAATATCCCTATCTCTAATCTTAATCATTTATAAAAAGATATTTGTGTGTATCCTTACCCTGATATGTGTTGTCTATATGTGGCTTGTTTAGTGTTACATAGAATTTGTGTGCATGTTTTACATTTACATATATACGTGAGCTAATATTGGCGTCGACACAGATATATCCAATCAGGTTGTTAGTTTCTAAATAAATAGATTGTTACGGAATTTGGAAAAAAAAAGATATTCACTAACTTTTCTAAATAGTCACTACATTGTGGTTAATGCAGGAATATTGTGTGCATGTAAACGTATTGATTGATAATAGTTTGTATCTTTGCTATTAGAATGCATGATTTCTTTGGCACAAGCCTCTTAAAGTGGGGCATACATCAACTCACGATGCTTTTCCCCATCTGGATCATACATTGCCTTCCTTCCAATTACCAGGAGGAACTCCTTACTTATTCATCTAATTGAATCCCGCATAAATACCCATTGTTATATCTAGATCCAAGCGTTTAAGGATGCCTGTGTCATGCAGAGGGATGCTTGAAGAAGAATTCATCTTGGCAGGCCCTGCGGCCCATCCACGGCCTCAGTAACCTGACTTCATTACCAGTTCTCCCCTTCCAGATCCTTTCCCAACTTACTTGTCCTTCCCTTTTCTATATGGCTTTTTCCCAGCAATCCCTTTAGTTGCCTCCCAACAAGCCCAGGTCTGACTAGCAAGGAAAGGTTGTTGGGCAAAGTGTGTCACAGGGCCTGTCTGCTTCTCATGTTCCGCTATGTCTTCATCATTATCAGTTAGGTGGTTTTATTAGCTCCTGGAGTCTTACGTGCTTTGTTTTTGATTGATCTCAGCTATCTGGGCAGCGTTGTTGTGACCAGGTCCTCTACACCGCAATAGGTAAGGGTTGGATCCATGTCTGAAAGGGGGGGGGGGTTAGCAGGTGGGGCTTTTTTGATCACCTCGTCCTTTAAAGGGGAATACAAGACAATGACTCTTTGTTCAATTTTGTCAACAGTGCTTTATTTTGTTTTTCTGTTTTTTCTTCTGTTCCTCTAAAGCTATGCATTTGATTCATGATGCATCCTGAATTATCTCCATAAACCATCTGTTAGACAATAGCTTATCAAGCCGCCAGCATATTTTCATTATTCAATGTTTGCTTAATTATCGCATAGATTTTGCAAACATTAAGTCTTGGTATAACAATACGGTAATACACCATCTTACGAGCTTATTTGGTTCTGTGACAAAGCTCTTAACTCAAAACACTTGTTTTAAATCAACATCCCCAATTGAAATTAATTTAAATCAAGTTGACCTGTGCTTCGCCCCCCAAAACAGCACAATTGCAACATTCAGCATGCCTTTTAAAAATACAAATACAAAGTTAGATATGAAATATTGCATAAAAAAACAATACACTAAAATGTAGTACAAAAAACTACAGCAGTTTTATAGAGTAATGTTATAATAAAGTACAGCATTTACCTTGGAGAGTGAACTTCAATGCTATTTCCTTCCAGCATGTCCACAGTTATTATTTTAACGTCCTTGGCTGGCATTATTCTCAGTCTGTTTCAGTATGGCGTAGAGTAGCAGTACTTCATCAAATAGCTACACGCTCTGTCATGTTTTTGATGATTTCGTTTTTATGAATAACATCCACTGCTTTTTCTCAGCGCTGTCCTTCACAGTCACTTTCTTCCTTCTCATTGTTGAAAAACAAAGTCATGTCAATCCCTAGCTATTAGCAAATGGGCTAATGCTAGCGGGTAAAACTCAGATGTTTTGGGCGGATATTATGGGGTTCACTTTGGCATTTACTTTGTCAGCTAATGGTACAAATGCTTGCAACTCAATTTTGTGCTTGTAACTTAAAGCATAACAATTAGCCAATAGACAGCTCTTATCTCAAAACACCCTTGCACTCTTGCTCTAAGTTAAGGTATCACTGGACTAATACTTATGTCCAAAGTACTTGAAACATTGTTCATTTGTAGAAAATAATAACACTAGGAGGACTATATTTGGTGCTACTGAGACCAGGGGTGTCTAAATGTTTTTCAACAAGGGCACTATCTCTAGCCAAAAACCAGGCTATACTGTATTTGTTTACCGAGTAGATGCGTACGCGAGACACATCCTGACCTTCACATAATGTGAGAAAACACATAACGTGAGAAATCGGTACACCTTTTTTCTAAACTGAAAGTCCCATACCAAAAAATTGGATTACAAATATATATACTGTACCATATGGGTACTGAATTATGTACTGTTATAGATACTGACCAAATGTTGACGGCACTAACAGGTATCGATTCTTGTAATATCAGTACCATGTTCCGATACGTTTGTTGCTTTAGACATCTGGTGAGGAAACAATCACTCAAGCAGCACGAAGAGCGAACTGCCTCTAGTTAATGTTGCAATTTACTTTGCCAATAAAGCAAGAAGTAGGCCCTGGAATGTTAGGTAAGACTCCACTTTTCAAAATGCTAGCTTGATGCTAATTTACATTGGCTTTGCCATTTACATGCTACAGATTAGCATTAGGAATTTTAGATGGCGATTTCAACACCTCTAAAGTTGGTCATTAAAACTACAACTAAGAAGATGCATGTTACAACACAATTGCTGGTGTGTAAAAGGTACAATACTTACAGTATAAGGACTTTGTAAAACAAAACTGGAACATTCAACTTAATGGCAGAGACTATTTCCAAGCAATGGCAACACCGTAGCCTACACACAACTGGCATCTAAAGTCTTGAAATTGCAACTGCATGCAAAGTATTATGTGTAATATTTGCAAATGAGATTTACAAATGAAATTATAATATGAAATACAACAGATGGACAGCATTGTTATTATAATCAGCTTGTTTAAAAATATTAAATGACAAAAATTGATTTTGTTATCACGTGTAGGAAAGATTGGTACTGTTGGGTATCGGTATCAATTCTCAGGTACCGAGAATTGGTCCCATATTGATTCAAATGTGAAAGCCACCCGTCCCTAAACCGTTACACCCCTACTTCACAGATGCTTGTATTTCATGACAACGAATGGACCCAGTACATGTTTAGTATAGGTTATTATTTATCTACAAGTATCAGTTTTTACTGGACTAACTTAAAAAGTAGTTCAAGCAAAATTGTATTTAATTAAAGGCCTACTGAAACCCACTACTACCCACCACGCAGTCTGATAGTTTATACATCAATGATGAAATATTAACATTGCAACACATGCCAATACGGCCTTTTTAGTTTTCTAAATTGCAATTTTAAATTTCCCCGGAGTTTCGTCTTGAAAACGTTGTGTAATGATGACGTGTACGCAAGACGTCACAGGTTTTTAGGAAGTATGAGCGCTGCGCACACACACAGCTAAAAGTCGTCTGCTTTAACGGCATAATTTCACAGTATTTTGGACATCTGTGTTGCTGAATCTTTTGCAATTTGTTCAATTAATGTTGGAGAAGTCAAAGTAGAAAGATGTAGGTGGGACGCTTTAGCCTTTAGCAACACAAACACACGGTGATTCCTTGTTTAAAATTCCTGGAGGTGAAACTTTACTATGGATCGGAGCACGGTCAACCAGCAGGTTTCGGTGAGAAAATTGTGGTTAATATGTCGCTTCTTACCGGAGAAAAGCTGAGCTTGTGCCGTCCATAGCTGCCATCGACTCCCCTGAGACATTGGTGTCAAGACACCCGTGGACACACCCCTCCGACTATCAGGTACTGTTAAACTCATTAAAACACTAGCAACACAATAGAAAGATAAGGGATTTCCCAGAATTATCCTAGTAAATGTGTCTAAAAACATGTGGATCCGTCCCAATGCAATCGCGTTTTTTTTTTTAACTTTTTTTTTTTCTAGTCCGTCGCTATCAATAGTTGCGAACATTATCGTTGATGTTCTCTACTAAATCCTTTCAGCAAAAATATGGCAATATCGCGAATTGATCAAGTATGACACATAGAATGGACCTGCTATCCCCGTTTAAATAAGAAAATCTCATTTCAGTAGGCCTTTCATACAGTACGGCGGTACCACGGTTTTCGTTTGCATTATTGATTTATCCCATTCCAATTATTCTGTTCCAGACCCTTAAAAATATTAATAACTTTGAGCAAAAAAAAAAGAAGGGAACAGGATAGCTACACGGACGACAAAATTATTTCTTCTACGGTGTTTCTCATCTTCTTGATCAAAAAGCTGGTATATGCAACATTTCTAAGGCCCAATGGTGCCTTTTTTTGCCGTCAATCTCTATTAGTACAGAGACTGAGTCACTAACATGTGAGATTCGTTGTTTGGGCACTCGATTCCGTGATATGAAAGGCCCTTCAACACATTACAAAAATTGGCCTTACGAAAACCAAGGTACAGTGCCATTGCATATTTATCTATCAAAAAACAAGCACCCACACTTTTTACTTACATATTTTTATTCTTCTTAGTATTCCATTTGGACACATTTCCTCCACCCTTTATGTGTCTATATGGAGCTTGAATGAAACAACTACTTTTAGTTATCTTTATAAGTCGCGTGGTATTCCTCACGGCCATGTCTGCACCAGTGCTACGCTAAATCAGCATGTGCACCATATTGAGCGGCCAGAGCAAATATTCAGCTTAATGTCATTAATATTTTTTGCTGAGGTCTTGGGGCGCAGGAAGGCTGAATCTTAAGTTCAAGTCAACTGCTCGATGAAAAGCTTTTGAATGTATTCCCCTTTAAAGTTATGTTCCATGTGCAAACTGCCATGCATGCCATTGCTAAATATTGCTCCTCCGTTTCCCCCCAAAAATTCTATACATATATTCTAATTAATTCTTGTTACATTTGTTGTCCTAGTGCTTCTCTTTTCTTTGGCTTATTTTTCATTATGTGACTGTTCCCGCGTAGTCATTTCCCCCCCAGCCATCTCTCCCCCTGTCAGCATGGTGAAGCCCATTGTAGACAGTTTCCATGTCTATGAATACATATTGATAATGCTTCGTTGCTCCGCTGTGAGTTTTCTCTCCTCTAATGATCCTTGCTTTTTCTCTGCAGCCACAGTGGGAAGATGAGCCCACTGTAATGCTAATTGTTTTCTGTGCTTTGAGAAGAATACAGCGTGCCTGTGTGTGTATGTGTGGGCTGCCATAAGTGCCTCTTTAAAGATACCGAGGGTTTTTTATTTTTTTATTCAACCAACAGACTGTTATTTTCAGAATAAACAAGCCCAAGGTCAAAAAAGTCCATCGAGGTTGTAATACAACTTCACCTTAAAAATACAGTTTACTCTTACGAATCTGAAATTAACAGTATTTCCTTTTCTTGATAACTGAACTCATTTAATCTTTGAATGTTGTAGCCTTTGGCTCAATTTGAGAAATTTTTTTTACGTCTTACGTGCTGTTTACAATGTTAGAGGCTGTAGTCCTATTTCAAATACTACGACTATCAATCATGCAGTTCATCAAGTCATTAAGTGTTCGGATAAAGCTGGGCTGGGATTGTACTATTATGCCACTACTTGTCCCAGAAACAGTCAACTTTCTGGCTTTGACGTGAAGTTACCTCTTGTTCCCTCTTTTCTCCTCCTAATTTAGAAAACGTCGAGGGGCGCCTCATGTTCTTTCAGGGTCTGAGAGGATTGACCTTCTGCGATACCAACGTATAAGAAAAGCAAAGAAGATGACGATGAATAACAATAATTCCAAGACTCGGAGGAAAGCAGGTGTGTTCACGTTCGTTTTGTGTTCATTTAGAACAGGGGTCGCCAACCCTTACCGCTCAAAGAGCCATTTTGACCCGTTTCACAAAATAAAGCAAACAAAGGGAGCCACAAAACTCTTTTGAAATTTATAATGAAATAACGCTGCCTATAGTGTTTCATTTTGCTTTGTGCTATGTATAGACCAGGGGTCTCAGACACGCGGCCCGCACCTTAATATGAAAATTTAATGTTAGTGCCACCCGCGAGTTTTATATGAATGCTGCTTGACAGCATCACACTTACCAACCCTCCCAATTTTTTTCTGGAGATTCCTGAGTTTCAGAGCATCAATTCCATCGAATGACTGCTGATTTTCATCTGAACAATAGTAAGGGTGTGCCATGAAGGGACTGCCTTAAGCGCCCTCTACAACATGTACAACTAGCCTGCCAGCCCAATCACATTTGTATGTGGCTTATGCAGACATACGTAAGTGACTGCAAGGCATACTTGAGCAAAAGCCATTCGGGTCACACTGAAGGTGCCCGTTCAAACAACTTTAACATTCTTACTAATATGCGCCACACTGTGAACGCACATCAAACAAGAATGACAAACACATTTGGGGAGAACATCCACACCGTAACACAACATAAACACAACAGAACCAATACCCAGAATCCCATGCATCCCTAACACCCCCCCCGCCCCCCCCCCCCCCCCCCCCCCCCACCCCTTGACCACCACTTTGAGCCTTGCATAGTCAACGAGCCGGACGTGACGTCGGGTGGATACAACCTATTGTGGCCGTTCTGATGATCAGCATATATTCAGCATATTCATGAAGACAGACACGCTAAATAAATTGTGTTTCTTATTCTGCTCACCTAACATGCAATCCTCTGTGCACACGTTTAGTTGATCAGCTTTGTGTCAGCTATCAAGTTTGCAAATATTTCAGTCCACACAAATCTTTAGTAGATCAGGCCCCTAAAGTTAATTCATAACAGCCCAGTGAAATGATGGACACATACAAATATGAATTAATGTTGACTGACTTGGTGTAAGAAAGCAGCTGTAAGAAAGCATTATTCATTATGTCTGACGCGGAAGATATGCTTTCACTGACAGTTGTAATAGATTTTTATTGGTTAAAATACTAATTTGATCCGATATTTATTTTTTATGCCAAACAATCAGACATCTTTACTGGAGGGGATACCGATACCATTAACCCGCAGGTGTCAAACTCAAGAAGTGGCCCACCACTTCATTTTATTTGGCCCTCGAAAGGCTTGAAATAATATGTATCAATAAAGTACTGTAACTTTTCTTACTAAATGTATTCTTTCTTTCTATTTTGGGAGAAAAAAAATATATGTATTCTCTGTAATCACAAATGATGTTAACTTAAAGGCCTACTGAAACCCACCACTACCGACCACGCAGTCTGATAGTTTATATATCAATGATGAAATATTAACATTGCAACATGTGCCAATACGGCCTTTTTAGTTTACTATATTGCAAATGTAAATTTCCCGCGAAGTATGCTGTTGAAAACGCCGCGGAATGATGACGCGTATGATGAAGCGTGCGCGTGACGTCACCGGTTGTAGCGGACATGTTCTTCCAGCACCGCTCACGGCTAAAAGTCGACTGCTTTAATTATATAATTGCACAGTATTCTGGACATCTGTGTTGCTTAATCATTTGCAATTTGTTCAATTAATAGTGGAAAATTCAAAGAAGAAAGATGTAGGTGGGAAGCGACGAGTTGAGTTTATACCAAAATGGATACATGGATGATACAGCAGAGGATTGGGAGAATGTCATGTGGTCAGATGAAACCAAAATTTAACTTTTTGGTATAAACTCAACTCGCCGTGTTTGGAGGAAGAAGAATACTGAGTTGCATCCCAAGAACACCATACCTACTGTGAAGCACGGGGGTGGAAACATCATGCTTTGGGGCTGTTTTTCTGCTAAGGGGACAGGACGATTGATCCCTGTTAAGGAAAGAATGAATGAGGCCATGTATCGTGAGATTTTGAGCCAAAACCTTCCATCAGTGAGAACTTAGAATGGTACATATATATATCTTTATTTATATATATATATATATATATATATATATATATATATATATATATATATATATATATATATATATATATATATATATATATATATATATACATATATGTATATATATATATATATATATATATATATATATATATATATATATATATATATATATATATATATATAGACGTATATACAGTATATATACATATATATATACAGTACAGTACAATTTTTTTAACCCAATGCGGCCATCCAGTCAAAACGTTTGGGGACCCCTATATTAGGGCATTTTTATTGGTTATCAGAGTTATTTTTCAGATTTTTTTTTTGTAATTCTTCGTATTGGCCCGATAATTTTCTGTCCGATATTTATTTACACCCCTAATCTCTAAATAGGAACGAATGGCCTTTCTTTCTATTTTTAAACAAAGAAAACAATCTGAAGTTGTTTTTATTTGTAAGTTATCGTGCCGTGATTTTACCAGTCCAGGCCACTTGGAAGTAGTAAAAAAAAAAAAGGAAGTAGATTTTTCTCCATGTGGTCCCCGATCTAAAATGAGTTTAACACCCTTGTCTTAAACAATCTTCACTGTAATAAACTTCCTGGGATTTTGGTGGAATTTTTTTTCCCCCCATGGCTGTAAACTGTCTCTTTCGTCTCCTCCAGGTGTCTCCACCTCTCAGACCCAACAGGCCCACACCTCTCAGGTATTACAGCCCGAAGAAGCTCTCTACCTCCACAGGAAGAAGAAACGGCTCCTCTTTCACGACCCATACACTCGCTTTTCTGCTCTGCTCTACCGCCGCCCTCTACGGGAAGACCAGAAGGCTATTTTAGCCTGTATGGACAATGTAGAACTTGACCACGCCACCTTCCTCTGAAAGTCCACGCTGGTCAAAGGTCATGTAGAATATTTTACTCTCCAATGATATCTGCTTTTCTTTGCATTTACTGCTTCGGGAGAGGAGCAATAGTTCAACATTTTGGTTTGTCGCCCCCTGTAGGTCAACCACAATGAGCTTGTTTTTAACGACTGCAGATGACATCATATCAAGATGCCAGTTATACTTCAAATTTCACTCAAAATTAAGGTATTGTGTTGAAAAATGGGTCTGGAATTATTACTCAAATCTCCAAGAATGTTGACTGTAGGCTACATTGTTGAAGATGGATCACATTTCTGATCAGATTCAAATTATTCCCACTTCAAAATTCATTTTCATTTTACCTAGAGACACATTACACAAACATTCCTTCATTTAAGGATTTTTTTTCGAAAATCTAATTGACATATTTCCACATTTCCCCTCCAATATTTCAGTATCAAAAAAGTTATTACAGATATTTTTCATATTCTCCAAATTCCCACATATCCTAAAAATCCACTACACAAATGCTCTTTCTTCGTCAGTATTCTAAGTTAAAACTTCACATTTCTCAATCGAATCCAAAAATGATCCGTTTTCCGAAAATTCCATAAGCCAATTTCTCACAGTTCTTAACCCATTCTCACCATTTCATACCCTAAACATTCAGGCTAACAATTTTACCGCATCTCAGAAATTCACATTATACACTATAGGGATTGTGAACGACAGAAAAAAAAATCCCCCAAAAAGTGAAGTTCCACTTAAAAATGTGGATTCTGACTTGCAAACCTCAGAAGAGCAAAGAACATGAGTAACTTCTCGTACTCTAAAGGCGTACTCACACTAATTAATTTGTATCGTGGTTGACTTAGGTTCCATTCCCTGGTCCCCGCCGGCCTGCGTTCACACAGATCATCCAACGTTTTAGAGAGAATAGAGGTTGCCTTTCGACGTCTACTTCACTTTGAATCTAAAGTACATTTCTACCAATGTTGGTGGGTGGGTGAATTTTAGCATACAGCCATCATGTTGAGAAGAATATACTATTAGTGGAATTTAAGACAAATTTCAGACATTAAGCTTATTTTGTTTCACTTCTTCTAATAGAGTTTTGATTTATTTTATTTTTTTAAAGACCTAAGAAATATATTCCTAGCTCTGACACTTGACAGCAGCATCCGGGCAGGTTTTATTTTGTATGGAAATAATCAGTGACAATTATCGTTTGTCCTTTATGGAATCAGGAGTGAAGATACAACCCAGTTGCAATGCCAACATAAATAAGTATTCTAATCGGTCTGATCATGTAGTCGCCAGACTACTGCTTGTGGTACGGACAGCGCTGGTCCATGGTGGTCCCAGACAATTCATGCTTATGACAGGAAAAGCCAAAAGACAACTCCCGTCACATAATGCTGTCATAAGGTAAAGTTTTCCAACAAATCAAACCTGGTTGATCGTGCAATATCTTTTTCTTTTACATTTTCAGTGCCTTTATTTATGATGACATTTACCCAGTGATTTGAACTTGCCAAATTAGAAGGTTAAAACTACTTATCTTTACTTATGATGCCAAAAAAAGTTGAAATGAGATATATTAATTAGAGGGTGTCCCTAAAGTCTGAACACACAGGCAAAAATAAAAACATCGTTCAATTACATCGGTACCTCGGGATACGAGTTGAATTGTTTCTGTGGTGCAGCTTGCATGTCGAAAAACTTGTTTTGCGAAAACAATTAAAATCATTTTAATTTGGTGTTTGGCGCCGTCAAAACAGCACAGTTATAACATGAAACATCCCATTTAAAAAGAAAAACAAACTTTTAGATAAGAAATATTACTACTAAAGAATTTAGTACAAACAACTAGTAGTTTTATGAAGTAATGTAATAATAATGTACAGTATTTACCGTGGACAGCGGACTTGTTTGATATCTCCTTCCAGCGGCTTCTCCGTGAACTACACCATCAGCAGCCTCTTTATTTTTGTAGATAAATGTCAGCTAGACATTTATCTATCAGACATTTAACATCCTTGGCTGGCGTTAACTCATTCTGCTTCAGTATTGTGCAGACTAGCAGTGCTATGCTAACTAGCTACACGCTCTGTCATGTTTTTGATGATTTTGTTCTTTAATTCAATGAATGTCATCCACTTATTCTTCTCAGCACTGTCCTTCACACTCACTTCATTCCTTCCTATGTTGGAAAAACAAAGTTATGTCCATATCTAGCTAAAAGCTAATGCTAGCGAGTAAGACTCGATGTTTTGGTCGGATTTGACATCTATTGGGCCAACTTGTGATGGGGATGCTAATAACCGGAAGTTTTGAGCAGAACCTCAAACATAACAATTAACCGGAAGGCAACTTGTATTCGAAAAACTCTTAAGCTGAGGCACTCCTATCCGAGGTACCACTGTATTAAAAAAATATATGTATAATATATATAATGTACACATATAACATGAGAGTAATAAAATATTTATTCAAATTTAATTAATGTTGATAAAAAATGTTTTATAATTTTGTTGTAAGTGTTTTTTTTATGAATTGATATATTATTGAATGTACTATTTCTTGATTTTTTTATGATGCAATCTTTTTTAGGGTATATAATATAGGTATTGTGTATGTAAATGTGGGCTATTTCACTAATTATTTTGCTTGGTACGCTTTCTAAATAAACTTAAATGTTTTTTTCACTCAAAATCTGACAAAACGCATCAAAATGTGTATCGGCACGTTTATTTATTCTTTTGTACGAGGTTTCCAAGCAGAGGATGACTCATTTATTTAACAGGACTGAACGTTTTTAGCCTAGAATTAGCAAATACATGAAATCGAGCCACATGAAATTAGCACATACTAGTGATTCAACAAAACTATTTCTTTAAACAAGCCACAATAAACTATTTGGTAACTGTGCTAAGACTTCACCCCTACCCTCAGTCCAAGTTGAAGTATGATAGAATATTCAGACAAAAAAATGAGTGAACTCAATTTCGGCCTGCAGAGGATGTAAATGATGCAACTCCCTGTGGACCATAATATGTGTGGAATGATTCTAGAAATGCGTAAAAAAATATAAAATTTCTGAAGGATTTAACATTATTGTATTTCATGGTAAAGTATCATTTTAAGGCAGGCAGCAAATGTAACTTTTTCCAGTGTTCAATATTGGGGTGTCCCGATAGTACTTTTTCCACTTCTGATACGATACCGTTATTGGAGGCTAGAGCTTTCACCGATACCGATATGAATCCAATACGATATCAGCACAACACACTTTTGTTTTCTAGTGTGTAATGTTTGAAATAAAGTTGATTAAATTAAATCAATCAAACGTTCCCTCCGGGTACTCCGGCTTCCTCCCACCTCCAAAGACATGCACCTGGGGATAGGTTGATTGGCAACACTAAATTGGCCCCTAGTGTGTGAATGTGAGTGTGAATGTTGTCTGTCTATCTGTGTTGGCCCTGCGATGAGGTGGCGACTTGTCCAGAGTGTACCCCGCCTTCCGCCCGATTGTAGCTGAGATAGGCGCGCGACCCCGAAAGGGAATAAGCGGTAGAAAATGGATGGATGGAAACGACCCCGAGAGGGACGAGCGGTAGGAAAACGGATGGATGGATAGAACAATGGTTGGTCTGAAAAACACTAACCATATGACAGAGTTAGAGTGGTAATTTGGGTTTTGGTGACACCTAGTGGTCATAAAAATTCATTGAATTAAGCTTATAGTGCAGGAAGTTGAATGATGCGTACACAATTTTTACTGGATACTCTCTAATGTGCTTCTGCCTTGGAGAATTTGTATTTGTAAGTAATATGCAACAATAATAATTTGATACTTGTTTGTTTTGACAAATGCACCGTTTTAGACTGCTCAACTAAGGGCACGTATTATGTATGTCTAGCTCATACTTGCCAACCTTGAGACCTCCGATTTCGGGAAGTGGGGGCGTGGGGTGGGGGCGTGGTTAAAAGGGGAGGCATATATTCGGGCATCTGGTCAGGATGCCACCCGAACGCCTCCCTAGGGAGGTGTTTAGGGCACGTCCAGCTGGTAGGAGGCCACGGGGAAGACCCAGGACACGTTGGGAAGACTATGTCTCCCGGCTGGCCTGGGAACGCCTCGGGATCCCCCGGGAAGAGCTAGACGAAGTGGCTGGAGAGAGGGAAGTCTGGGCTTCCCTGCTTAGGCTGTTGCCCCCGCGACCCGACCTCGGATAAGCGGAAGATGATGGATGGATGGATATATATATATTATATTATTCATTATTATCATTGTTTATTGTGAGCGAACTGTGGTGCTGAATTTCCCCCAGGGATCAATACAGTACATTCTATTCTATTCTATTCTATATTTACCGCTAGATTCACCAAGTCAAGTATTTCATATATATATATATATGTAAGAAATACATGACTTTCAGTGAATTCTAGCTTTATATGTATTATATTATATATATATATATATATATATATACATATATATATATATATATATATATATACATATATATGTATATATACATATATATATATATATATATGTATAAGAAATACTTGAACTTCAGTGTTCATTTATTTACACATTTACACACACATAACACTCATTGTTGAGATAAGTGTTGAATTGTCCATCCTTGTTTTTCTAACCATATGCATGTACAGTAAATGGCAGTAGTGTCCCGTTTAAGAGAGTCACAACATTGCTTTACGGTAGACGAAAACGGACTGCTGTTGTTGTGTGTTGTTACCGCGCTGGGAGGACGTTAATGAAACTGCCTAACAATAAACCCACATAAGAAACCAAGAACTCACCCTCGATCATTCTACAGTTACAACGTCATTGGGCAAACACGCTCTTTGTACACATCACTCAGGTCCGCATGGAACTGGAGGGGGCGTAGTCTCCAGCTCCGCCTAAATTTCGGGAGATTTTCGGGAGAAAATTTGTTTCAGGAGGTTTTTGGGAGAAGCCCTGAATTTCGGGAGTCTCCCGGAAAATCCGGGAGGGTTGGCAAGTATGGTCTAGCTTGTGCTTAACTGTTGTGTAGCTGCTAGCTCATCGTTGCCTACAATATAGCCTACCATGATTACGTTTAGTGAATGATTTCACTAAAATACAAGGAAATATCATATCATCTGATACTTAGTTTTTGCTGATATCGGATTGGGACACCCCTAGTTCATTGTATGGAATGGACCTTACAGTAGACTATGTTTAGACTTTAGGGACACACTGTGTGTTTGATATAAGCAGAATATGTATTAATCATTTGCCTTATATGAAATGATATAATTTTTTTTTTCTTTGTCAGTGTACATTTTTTTTAAGAATCAAAAGGTCCTTTGTTGGCATTGTGGCTGGACTTAGTATCACACTGAAAAAAATTAAAGGCAAATTGCAAGGCAATGTCCAAACTATGCAATTAAGCCTTCCCACTGGTATTGATTGAAATCATGTTTTAAAGCCCCAAAGACTTTGTATTACATGTTACTTAAAGGAAAGCAAACTCTCAGAATATTTCAAAAGCACTGTAGTTCTCTCAAATACTTCACTGAATAAGAAAACAAAAAGTAGCACACTATATGGTAACTTACAACAAAAGTATAGTCAAGGAAAAATAAAACATATTGCACATGCCAATTCAGTTAAAATAACAAAAAAAAAAAACATTTCTCTGTTTAATATTTGATTCCAATTTTAGATGTGGAATATTTCATAAAATGTATTCATGTAAACAAATATATATAATTGAGAATAAAAACAGTTATAAAAAATCAGTCCGTGATTTGGATGTGTTCAAAATATAACAATACAAATATATAAGCCGCTTTTTTATTTCACTTTGAAATTGAACTTTTTTATGATGATCATGTTTACTTGATGTAACAAGTAAACAAGATATGATAAGTCAAAATACTCAACAGATTTTGCCCAGCATAAAATGCATATACCTCCGAAAGGTCAGAGGAAAGTCTGATTTAAAACGGAAGCCATTTTTCCTGAAATCAATTATTTCAATGAGTTTGTTCAAGACACCTGAAACTATAAAGGAAAACAAATTTTGTAGAGAATAATTATGAATGAAATGATGTTGACTTTTATCGAAGACTGTTTTTGGCGTAAACGATAAAAATTATTGATTCCACGGAACAATGCGCAGTCAAATGGACTGGTTTGTTGAGCGTTATTTTTGCTCGTACAGCAACTAAGTCGCTGCACAACAACAGGTGCACAATTTTTGCGAATATTTTCGTCAAAAAGTGCATCTAGCGAAAACCGAGGTATTGCTGTAGCAACAGCGGAAAACGACACAGATGTCAAATGTGATTGAAGTTACAACTACGGATGGTCGATACCACTTTTTCATCACTGACGTACCAATACTGCGACGTTGTTGGTCTGCCAAAACTGTTCCCAATTACATACTTTTTTAGTAATAGATTTGTATGCATGTACTTTCCTTAAAGTAAACATACAAAAAAAAATACAAATGTTCTGCTTCCGGATGGAAAAAAGACAATTGCCCACAAAGACTAAAGTTATGCAATACTGCTGTTTCTACTTTTAACCTCAACTTTACAAAGCGCATAGCTATAAAGAGCATCTCTGCTAAGTCATTAGACAGCACCACTTGTCAAATACTTTTTTTTTTTTAAAGTGAATGTGACAGACTCAAGCCGTCGTCGTGCGGGTTCTAAGGACCATCAAGGAAGGACATAATGGCGAGCATGTTTCGACTTCTTTATTTCAAAGAATGTGTCTCTTGCCTGGTTGCTTTTCAGCCTTTCTGTCTGCTGCTCGCTCTTCCGCTCCAGCTTTTCAGCTTTTGTGCGATTTCGTCTTCTTTGCGCTCTCCGTCTCTCTCGCTCGGCATCCGCTAGTGTCTTGCTCATTCTCTTCTCTCCGTCTTTCTCCCCCTACGTTCACGGCTGCCGCCCTTTCATACAGTACAAGATGATTTAATTGTGCCCAGCTGGGCGACCCACACACCTAATCACGATTGCGGCACCGCTCCCGATGCGCCCCGCCTCGCTGCCCGCTCACCGTCCACGCCTCCTCACCGCCATCTTGCAGCGGGCTATGGTGTGGCCTGCCTCGCTGTCGGACTGCCGGCTCTGTCTCTCCACAGTGAAATTTTGTGCAAAACTGTGAGTCTCTTAAAACACAAGAAAATTGAATTCAAGTATAGAATGTGATACTGTGGAACCTGGATTTATGAGCTTAATTTGTTCTTGAACTGCGTTTGTAAATAAAAAAGTTTGTAAATTGAAGCAAACTTCTCCATAAAGAACCAATGTAAACATGATTATGAGCCTCGACAAAAGTCCATATTTTAGAAGAAGTTTGTACTCTTTGAACACAATATAGAGCGCTATAGAGTACTGTATATCAAACAAACATAATGAGGAGGTGATGGATCAACTTTCTATTTAATACATCTCACACAGTTTACCCCAGTTATTATCAAGAACTGTAAGGATTTGCGATCTCCTACTGTGATTTCAGTTGATAAATGAGAGACAGCTAGAAATGATCATCATACATCAACATCTTTATCAATGTAAGCAAGGGAGTAAAGATGTGGGTGTGTTGCTAAATATTGATATACTACATTACCTAGAAGATTTATAGCACTGTAGACCAGAACCATAAGAGGGTCTGAGCTGCAAGTGAGAGTTCTTTTGTTAGAGCAATAAAATGTTATTTTTCTACACGTTGTTGTTCCAAAAAGCTAACACACATTCTCTAGACTGCGTGGCTTAGCAACTTGAGGGTTCCATGTCTGATTCCAGCTTTTTTTTTAGTTAGACATTTCATCACCCGTGCTCCAAGTGCCACCCACACTGCATAACATGTACCTTAAAGATGTACATAATGGGTTTCATTATGTAAAGCGCTTTGATTAAATATAATTCACTTCACTTTGCATTTGATGGAAAAATGTAAATAGTTGTTTGAATTCTCACAGATCATTTGGAGAATCGTAACATCGCGTATTTCTGCAGCTTTTGAATTAAAAACGTACGTAATCATTTGGGATTTTGGACAGTAGCAAAGGTAGGGTCGCCGCTATCGGTGGTTTTCGTAATCGATTATCTTAGTAATCGATTAGTTTTTTTGATTAATCAAGTAATTGGATAAAACACACTTTGTAGCCTGAATGCTTATATCAGGGAACATAATTAAAATAAACAAATATTTTTCTGTTTGTCATAACCTTTACTGTTTTTTTTTTCTCATTAATGCACAACATCACTAATGAAATTGTACTTTTAACACTTATTTTTACATGTGTGCAGCGGCCGTACAAAAACTAGGTCTGCACATTTGATCAATTTCATATAGTTACACTCATTTAAGGATAAATCGAAGAAACAGATTATAATCAAAGCTTTTTTCAATCGATTAAACATTGCAGCCCTAAGCAGAGGGCTTATATATATATATATATATATATATATATATATATATATATATATATATATATATATATATATATATATATATTTATTATTTGATTTTTTTCCCCCGATAGCCAATCAGGTATTATCGGACCATCCCTAGTTACAACAAAGCTTTTCAAATTCGCCCCTCTGAAGTGATCGATTAAAAAAACATATGGTGTCGTCGTTTTAGTGGATAGGTTATGTGCGGGGCTGTCCCACAGCTTATATGGCTAATCGCAGTGCTGTATTTGTCTGTTAAATCAGTCTAGATTGTGTTTCTGTGAACCTAGAAGAGAGCTGACTTACTGTGAAAATATTAGTAAGTGGAGGCGCTCCATGTAGAAATCCCACACCACGACAAATGGGGGGAATGAAAAAAATGTTTAAATTGCGGTATAGTCAGCTGTGTTGTTTAGGAGTTGGGGTTTTGTCTGATGTCTGAACAAACTTCCTGGACATTCAATCACTGGACTGGAAAATAAAATATCAGTACTGTATTGCTAATTAGAAGTAGTATTGTGTGTCTTTGGTTTGATACTTTACAACTCTGGCTTTACTTGTTTAGACAATTCAGTGAAGTAAAAAAAACCGGTGCTAATAATACATGCTGGACAAGTGAAACACACACTATGTCGCTGTTACTTAATAAACGATTGTTATAAAATGCATTTTCGACATACTAAAGGTGTAACAGTTCTTTGTCAATTTGCATACCTTACTGTATCCAAAATTAACCAACCTTAAAAGGGAATTTTGCCTATCATTCACAATCCTCAGGGGAGAGATGAACACATTTGTTCTTTTTTTTAATGCATTCTAACTCCTAAATAAACGGAAGTAAAAGTCAGCTAGCAATGGAGCCAGTGGGGCCATGACATCATTGCATCTATTGCGCCCATAAAATCCACTAAATAAACATCCAAAAAGCACCAACAATACTCCATTTACATTTCATGACCTGAATATTAACCAAGCATTAGCAATATTGTTATTATAAGCACTAACGTTAGGGACCTACTTGTACTTTTAGCAGCGAATTGATCACAGAGAGGAAACTAGCTGATGCTGCCATATTGACAGCTACAGCCGGTGATCTGATGCATTACCTGTTAGCAGGTGGAAGTGAATTTGACTTTGCGAATTTTATGAGTAATTCTTCATCTAAACGGAATTGTATGAACACCTCATCAGTCGGCATCCCAGTGAGAGCAGACATTGCACAGTAAATTACGTTTTATTGTGTTTGTTGTTGCTCACTGATGTGAGTAGTAGTCAGTGTTGTTGTTGAAGGAAAAGCGAACGTCGTGATGCATTTTTTTTAAATCAATGCACCACCGTATGCCTAAAATTAGTAAAATACGTTAATATTACTTCTTATTATGAATATGCCTGTTACTATATTTGATATATACTTACAGCGTGTACATAAAACCTTAATGGATGTGTTTGAATATGTTTTAGAGTGCCTTGTAGGCGAAAAGAGCGACTCCCATTGGCTCCATTTTTAGCTCACTTTTGCCAGCGTTTATTTACTAGTTAGAATACATAAAAAAAAAAAAGAAAGTTCAATGTTTTCTTTTTACATGAGTGGCAAAATTCCAAAAAAAAAGTGCAGTTTCTCTTTAAATAACCTCGAACTGTAGGGATGGGTACCAAATTCCGTCGGTAATAGCAGGTACAGATTCTCGTAAAATCAAATGCTACCATACTTTGATACCATTTTTGCACGTGTTGTCACGTCCAGTTGCAGACTCAGCACAATTGTACAAAGCAAGCATTCACTCCAAAGAAAGGCCTCACTTTTTCAAAATGCGCTTGCGTGATGCGAATATATATTGGATATTCCATATACATACTACTAGCATTAGCATTAGCAATTTTACATGGCGATTTCAACACCTCCACATTTTCTAATGAAAACTACCACTAAGATGCACGATCAAACACAATCAAACAGGTGGTGTGTGTAATACGTACAATACTCACAGTATAAACACTTTGTAGGATTCACCAAATACTTGCACATTCAACTAAATGGCAAAGGCTATTTCCTCACTACGGCAACGCACCGTAGTCTATAAACTACGGCCATCTAATGTATCGGAATTGCAATTGCATGCAAAGTCTATTATATAATACTTGCAAATGAGACTCAGAAGTCTAAGAAAACAAGATATAACAGGACAGTATCAGCTCAATGTGAATGTTAAATAAAAAAATGTATAGATTTTATCATGAAACAAATAAGTATTTATTTACACAAAAACACACACAGAAGTAACAAAAATTGGTTGCCGTTGAGTACCGGTCCCAATTCCCGTCCCTACCGAACGGGGATTTTGACGTTCTAAAATATACCCTTACACCCCTATAATGTTAACAACAAAATTCAATGCCATTGCTCTTTGGTACAATGAGAGAATGTGTTAACATTTGATTTGAAAACAATGAAACAAAATATTGTGAAAAATATACTATGATTAACAGCTTGTGCAGAGATCATTATTTAATGTTGTTGTAAAGTCAAAACATAGCGTGTCTTTTTTCTTCTGCAGTTACTTTACAATGTTACTGAAGTAACAAAGAGGAAAATGACTGTATCTATATTATGTATCAATTATGGCAACAATTTCAGTGTATAATATTGTATACGAGAGTGGGGAAACACGTTGTATATAGTTATATTAATAATGTGAATTATTATTACCACTTTGTATATAAGGTCTTAAGTCTGCCTAGCTTGTCTTAGCTACTTTTTGTACAACAGAGTATAACTAATGCACACGTTGAAGACTGAGTAGTTATAGCTTTATGTAACACGTCATGTCAGAATGTTAGGACATCCTCCAAACATAGAAACTAGTTAAAAAGTTCCAACACACACGTGTGCACACAAACACACACACACACGCACACACACACACACACACACACACACACACACACACACACACAACAAATCCACACATACACTACCGCTCAAAAGTTTGGGATCACTTACAAGGAAAACAAAAAAAATGCATTTTTTAATTATTACATATCAATCCTGTCTTGTAATTATTATTACATGTTATTACAATTCACACACAATTAGTATTTTTACAAAACCCTTACAATCTTAATGAAAAGGGACCATATTGTCACTAATGTTAGTTGTATTGTTCCTGTTTAGCACGGCAGTCCAAAATGTGCACCAAAGCTATTTACGACCCAAAGCTGTTTTTTTATTGTTTTATTCTTACTTTCTAAAAATACAATTAATAAAACAACAACACAATTGGAAAAATGGGCAAGAAAATGCTGTTTACGCTATTAATGATATTTAGGGCTGCAACTATTAAATATAGTTGTAAATGAGTAGTTTCTTTGATTAATCAAGTAATCAGGTAAAACATGTTTTATAGCCTCAATGTATATTTTAGGGAACATAGTTCAAATTATCAAATATTTGTATTTTATTTTTATTTTGTTATTAATCAATCCAACAAAACAATGCACAACAACACCATATTAATGCAATTCCAATTCTTAAACCAAACCCGACCCAGCAACATTCAGAATAGCAATCAACAGAGCAAGTGAGAGGAGACACAGACATGATACAAAACAATCCAAAAGCAGTCAAACAAAAATTTATGTTATCAACACCAGTATCAATATTAATAACAATTCCAACATAGCAAGTGAAAGATTTTTCTGATTGCCATGCCCTTAATTCTTTTTTTCAATATGTGCACATCATCAACATTAAAATTACCCTTTAAACATGTGTGCACTAATAAAGATTATTTAAAAAAATAACAATAATTGAAGTTACACCCAAATGTATAATGGAAGTTTTAAAATTCATCAAAACTTTTTCTAACCAAATTAATCAACTTACTCAATCTGTCGTTGCAGCCCTAATGTTAAAGTCAGTGACATGATCCCAAACGTTTCAGTGGAGGTGTGTGTATATATATATACAGTGGGGCAAAAAAGTATTTAGTCAGCCACCGATTGTGCAAGTTCTCCCACTTAAAATGATGACAGAGGTCTGTAATTTTCATCATAGGTACACTTCAACTGTGAGAGACAGAATGTGAAAAAAAAATCCCAGGAATTGACATTGTAGGAATTTTAAAGAATTTATTTCTAAATTATGGTGGAAAATAAGTATTTGGTCAACCATTCAAAGCTCTCACTGATGGAAGGAGGTTTTGGCTCAAAATCTCACGATACATGGCCCCATTCATTCTTCCTCCAAACACGACAAGTTGAGTTTATACCAAAATGGATACATGAATGATACAGCAGAGGATTGGGAGAATGTCATGTGGTCAGATGAAACCAAAATAGAACTTTTTGGTATAAACTCAACTCGTCGTGTTTGGACGAAGACGAATACTGAGTTGCATCCCAAGAACACCATACCTACTGTGAAGCATGGGGGTGGAAACATCATGCTTTGGGGATGTTTTTCTGCTAAAGGGACAGGACAATTGATCCGTGTTAAGGAAAGAATGAATGGGGCCATGTATCGTGAGATTTTGAGCCAAAACCTCCTTCCATCAGTGAGAGCTTTGAATGGTTGCCTAAATACTCATTTTCCGCCATAATTTACAAATAAATTCTTTAAAATTCCTACAATGTGAATTCCTGGGATTTTTTTTCACATTCTGTCTCTCACAGTTGAAGTGTACCTATGATGAAAATTACAGACCTCTGTCATCATTTTAAGTGGGGGAACTTGCACAATCGGTGGCTGACTAAATTCTTTTTTGCCCCACTGTTTGTGTGTGTATATATATATATATATATATATATATATATATATATATATATATATATATATATATATATATATATATATCATTACCCCAAATTGATGGTTACTATATTTGGGGACAGTTCTTTGTTTTGAAGAATGTATAAGTCTGTGTTTATTTTTCTATCCATCTGTGCTTTATATGGTAGCAGTGCGGTAGAGGCAAATCTATGGAATAAGAAGAGTACGGTGCACTGAAATACACAGCAAACTATTTTTATAGGGACGTTTGCTTTGCATAGCAAATAGAATGTGTATGATTGTGGGTCATGGTGTTTATGTATTGTACTGAGGTAATACAGTGTGTTTTTATCCATGTTGGGCTTAATAGAATGATAATATTACGGTGCTCACTTGCATTGTAGACTCAACATTATGACAATGTTCACGCACTTGTTGCATTTACGGACTTCCAATTGTTTTTTTGTTGTTGTTTTTTTCCTGCATTCTGTCAAAGCACAAGCATGTGCTCTGTGAAGATATTCTCTAAACTTCTTCTAGCATGAATGCCACACACAGTCATTGCCAAAAAAAAAACATGATACATAACCGTACATTCTAAAAACTGGTGCTATTTCTAAACAGCTGTGGTGCTTTTTTTTTTTTTAATTATTCATTATTTTTTTCACTTTAGACACAATGTAGCGACACATGAACTGTGTGTGGGTGTATGTGGTCTGCTGTTTTTTCAGGGACACGACTAAAATTCAGAGGCAAATATTAAAATACTCTAAATGTTTATTTTCTTTGGAATATACTATTCTTGTTTATTTACATGTCAACACGGTGCTTTATAAGGTGGATGGCAAAATAGCAGGTGATGAAATGTTGGTATTTTCTCGATGCAAACGCCATTGACCTTTGCAGCTCCAAATGTCACCACAAGATGGCGACAGCCTCACGCAAAAGTCAAGCACAGCACTGTCGCTTTATCATTTTATTCAAATAGTCATCATTTCAAAATGAACACGAAATGACAAACTTATGGAATTGCAACAAAAAAAATAAAATATTGTTTTTCCTCTCAAGTTTGTGGCCCCACAGAAAAGGAAAAAAAAAAGTATATATTTTTCAAAGCTCTGTAAAGTTATAAAGTATTATTTTGTCTTTAAAAATGTAAATTTGTCATTTTCTTTACATAAGAGAACAAGATATGTTCTACTGATTTTGATGTGCCAAAACATTTTTTTATTCTTTTTACAATTTACTTATTAAGTTCTCATTTTCTCGCACAGCACCTACCACAACTGAGTTCAATACACTCCTCACATTTATGCAAATATTTACTGTAATTTGTATGTTTTGTTTCATGGGCTAAAACTGAAAAATGACACTTTGATCAAAATGCAAAGTAGTCAGTGTACAGCTTGTGTATATCTATTATTATGTAAAACTACACTATACATATTTTATGGCTGTCAAAGTTATTAATGCATACTACAAACCTCAAAAATGACAGCAATAATTATATATAAATAATTATTTATAAAGGCAAATTACTTACGCAATATATTTTAATATATTATATATTATATTATAATATATAATATATTATTATATTATTACAATATATTATAAATAAAGTACTATCTATCTATCTATTTCTTATTTATTTGGACATAGACATGCTCCTTTATCAGGAAGTGCAAAGATAAGTGAGGAGACTGCTTTGCTCGGCTTTAAATGTCACTTCAAAATACACTCCGTCAAGATTTAAGATAAAACTATTTTATGGTTTAACCAAATAAATTACGTGCATTCAAGTAGAACATTTAGAAAATATTCCAGTATGACATTCTTGCATGAAAATTGCATTTCTGTAATATTGAGGGTTTTTTTTTTTTTAAGTTAATTGAAATGACGCAGGTAAGCAACTGTGATTCATCAAAATTCAAAAGTCTGAATAATCTAAATTCAACAATTCAAAAAAGCACTAATTAACTGTGGTTAATCAAAGTTAATCAGAATTTAAAAGTTTGATTAATATAATTTTAACACATTGTCAAAAAGGCACAAGTGGTAGAAATGGATGGATTTTTAAAAATGTTTAAATGTAAAATTGAGCAAGGACATAATCATGGTGATTAATCCATCCATCCATCCATTTTCTACCGCTTATTCCCTTTCGGGGTCGCGGGGGGCGCTGGCGCCTATCTCAGCTACAATCGGGCGGAAGGCGGGGTACACCCTGGACAAGTCGCCACCTCATCACAGGGCCAACACAGATAGACAGACAACATTCACACTCACATTCACACACTAGGGCCAATTTAGTGTTGCCAATCAACCTATCCCCAGGTGCATGTCTTTGGAAGTGGGAGGAAGCCGGAGTACCCGGAGGGAACCCACGCATTCACGGGGAGAACATGCAAACTCCACACAGAAAGATCCCGAGCCTGGATTTGAACCCAGGACTGCAGGAACTTCGTATTGTGAGGCAGACGCACTAACCCCTCTGCCACCGTGAAGCCTTGGTGATTAATCACAATCAGTCAAAATTCCAAAATGTGATAATCTGATTTTCCTAAATTTGTTGTTTACAAAAAAGATTGTAGACCATTTCAATTATGCAGGCAAGTAATCAACTGTGATTTATCAAAATTCAAAAGTGTAAATAATATCTAACAAATGTTATGTTTGTAAAACAAATTTAAAGGTAGTTTAAATTATTTTACGCAAGTAAATAACAGTGATTAATCGCGAACAAGAAAAATTCAAAAGTGCATTGGAAAAAATGCATTTCTTAATAATAATAATAATGATAATAATAATAATAATAAAGACGTATTACAAAAAAAATCTGCAAATGGAACAACAGTAAAGTCAAAATTGTCTTGGTAAGATTGTTTGAAATAAGACATTACATTTTAGATTTAAAAACTTTAAAAAGTTATATTGAAAATAGCAATTACAACTTATTATTAGCTATAATCACTTGTGTTATGAAGTTTTGAATCTTATAACAAACTTGTGATGCTGAAAAGTAGTGCTTTTTTCCCCCTCTGCCTAGAAATAAGTTATTATGTCTCATTGACAAATTACTATTCCCAGGATATTTTGACTTGAAATTAAAAAAAGAAAATATTTGGTCAGATTGTGAGTTTTTCTGTTATGTCCAAATTTTAAAAAATGAATCGTTCGACAGCACTTAATTTACTTATAACTATTAGTTATTCGTATTTTCACTGAGTGGTTGATAGTATGGTAATATGGACTCGGGACGCAATGATTGTAGGAATATGATAGTCTTTTCTTTCGATTTTTAACCATTTACTGTATGTCAAGGTATTCGTGTGACCCTAAAATGTGTTACTTAAAATTGCTACAATGACGTTTAAATTCACGATATCGGATGTGTAGTCACTTGTAGACGCTAATGGTTGATTTTTATTTTGAAAGTACTGTTACACAAGCGTTACACTGACTACTTTACATAATACCCAAAGGTCATTTCTTCAGTATTGTCCCGTGAAAAGATACACTATAATGAAATATTTGCAGTAATGCTAGGGATGTGCATACTTTTGTGAAGTACTGTAACGTTACTACAACATTCTTGTCATGTTTCAACATTTCAGTGTGGCCCAAAGCCGCTGCTCATGTTCTCAATTCACAGAGCTCACATGCTGGATGAAATCTACTTTTTCATGTTGTTGAAAAAACATTTTTACAAGACCTCAAATTTGGAAGAAGTCCCTAATGTTGAGATTTTTACGTTTGATGAACATGATTTTTTTTTGTTCCATAACCAAATGCAATAAGTGGAAGAAGAACAACCATCGTTTGGTCTTCTTTTTTTTTTTTTCCTCCAATGTTTTGTCAGTTACAGTCATCAACAACTCAGTACCTCAAAATGTCACTCTAAGCAAACTACATCATTCAGTACTTCAAATATTATGTACTCATTGTTACTACTCCTGGAAAAGTTGTTACACTTTTTGGTCATGCTTTTTGTATGAATTTCTTTCAACATTGTATTTTTTTTTGTATTTCCAAATGTTTGTAGAACTGTCCGATCGTAATGCTGTATATTACATCAGTTTTGGTTTATTATTAATGTTTCCATTTTCTAAGACAGTATGTTATTAAAGGGGTCTTCAGAATGTGAAAGAGTGTACAGTATTTATTTACTCCATTTAATCAGCTGTTTTTGATGGCCTGCAGTGCATTCCAAAAATACACTTAATAGCTATGTATACTTTATTGATAGGAATTAGTATAACTCAAAAAGTAATAACTATGCCGTGTTTTGATTTGGAGGCAAAGAAAACTTTTTACTTCATTCTTCAACAACGTACAGTACTCTCTTCTTTCCCCTTAATGGTTCCTCTGTGCCCAAAGATAGTGTGACGCATAACATCAACCCGTTCAACCCCAGGTGCTAACATTGCACCGCATCCCCCTTTACAGTTCGAAAATATCTATAGCGGAAACATCCTTACAATTATTTTCAACTTCTATTAATCCTTAAGAATGACTGCACCATGAATTGTTCCTTCTCATCAAATAATGTCCTACAATTCACATTCAGAATCTTTTATAACGTGAACTATTTTCTCTACCAAGTTGTATTCCAATGTTCGAAAATCATTTTTCCAAAATCACATCTCTCCCTTAAAATGACCCTTTCTTTCTTTTTACAGGTCTAGTCTCTTTGATTTTGTTTTTTTTATTTCTCTGCCCGACCTCGTCCTCACACCACAGGGTGTGTTCAGAGAAGGTTTTGGTGGGGGGGCAGAGTCATACTTGCCAACCTTGAACCTTTTGAATTTGGGAAATGGGGGCGGGGGTTCTTGGTGGTAGCGGGGGATTATATATTGTAGTTCCCGGAAGAGTTAGTGCTGCAAGGGGTTCTGGGTATTTGTTATGTTGTGATTATGTTGTGTTACGGTGCAGATCTCCGGTCCGAAGGTAAAACCCAGTAACTCAATTTTGGTCAAAACTGAGCTGATAATAATTTTGGAGTTCCTAGGTGATATGCTTTACATTAGTGTATGCGACATTGTAATTTGTTCCGTAAGTAAGCTGTTACGCACATGGCAGGACCTAGCAACTACCACATAACCGCGTAGATACAACAGAAAAACCTAGTATCTCAAGGGACCAATCGGAGCTTCTTTGTCGGTCGCCTTATTGTCTTTAATGAGACATTTGCACGAATGGGGGCCGACGGTCAACCTGATTATGTGATATTATGGCATGAGGGGATATTTGGAAGATTGGCCCAGGAAATTGCAAGCACCTTCATTTAATGTATTGTTCTTGATTCTTCCCCTTGCATACTCTTTTGGGCAGATAACTGTGAAGGTCAAAATAAAAACTGGACGCTGTACACGGCTCTTGCCCAATGTGCAAACGCAGAATGGGGCCCACCCGAGATTGGGATAAAATATCTGGAGAAAGGGCACACGTTCATGAGAGCAGATTCAATCCACGGCTCAATCGGCAAGAAAATGAAAGCTCAAGAAAACATCTATACGTTTGATGACTTTGTAGATCTTTGTAAGACAGCATCAAGATAGATTGGAAAAAGCCGCATATAATATGCGACTGGGCCGGCACGCTGTTTGTATGGAGGAAAAGCGGACCTGACTAAGTTGTAAAGGACGTTAAAAGCAGTGGCTTTAAGGCATGCCCCCAATAAAGTTAAAGTTGGTGTGGCGAAATTATTCTCTGCATTTGACCCATCACCCTTGATCACCCCCTGGGAGGTGAGGGAATAATTTTTGGTGATTTAACCGCCAATTCCAACCCTTGATGCTGAGTGCCAAGCAGGGAAGTAATGAGTCCCATTGTTATAGTTTTTGTTATGACTCGGCCGGGGTTTAAACTCACAACCTACCGAACTCAGGGCGGACACTCTAACCACTAGGCCACTGAGTAGACAATATTGTTGTCCGGGAGAAATTTGGGAGAATGGTTGCCACGGGAGATTTGTGGGAGGGGCACTGAAATTCGGGAGTCTACCGGGAAAATCATGAGGGTTGGCAAGTATGGGCAGAGTTCCTGAGCCTCTGCATGGGGGATTGTCCCCCTGCTCTGGTGGGTTTTCATCCTGAGGCTGCGGCATAGGCACAAGGTGTTAACGATCTCTTCTCAAGGTCCCTTGCAGCCCATACACCAGATAGGAAAGTGGGCTGGGGTGCGCAGAAGCCACTGACCCTTGTGCCTCTGTGTCAGTATTAAAAACCTTGATCTATCGCATTTCTAAGCGTATTTCTGCACAAAAGGAAGCGGTGGAAGGCTAAGGCAAGCATGGATTGCTGCAATCAACCGAGATGTGACGTGCTATGAGGACTCTGTGTTTGTTCGAATCATTTCATATCAGGTAATTAAGAACATTTTGTAAGTAAAAATGAATCGAAAATAAATGACAGTCCTAGCTGATTTGCATTTATTTGATGTGCTTGGTACGAGAACTTTGATAGTAGTTGTAGTCATGACGTGGAGTTGGGTGTGGATTGTTTTTCCGTGGTGCAAAGCGATTGGACCGGACACGACGTGAAGGAAATTACATCTTTAATTATTATTCAAAAAAAGGAACAAACGAAAAGCGCTCACAGAGGAGGTATAGAAACTTGACTATGAAAACAAAAACTAGCACTATGGCATGATAACAAAAACTTACTTTGAACAAGATACAGGCTTGGATCATCAGCATAGAGCAGGGGTAGGGAACCTATGGCTCTAGAGCCAGATGTGGCTCTTTTGATGACTGCACCTGGCTCTCAGATAAATCTTAGCTGACATTGCTTAACACGATAAATAATGAATAATTCAGCTGGTAATCACGGTGTCAAAAATAATGTTCCAAATACAAACCATTCTCATGCATTTTCATCCATCTATCCATTTTCTACCGCACCTGTTCAAGAAGTCGGATTAATGGTAAGAAGTATTTCATTTATTTTTGGTTAGCCTCAGAATAACAATGTTATTAAAAAGAATAAGAGACATATTATACTCGAAAAATGTTGATCTTTCTTAAAATGCACGCATGTAGTTGTATTAAGTGTTAAAAAAAAAAATATATATATGGCTCTCACGGAAATACTTTTATAAATATTTGGCTTGTATGGCTCTCTCAGCCAAAAAGGTTCCCGACCCCTGGCATAGAGCAAGGGTGCGTAGAGGGTGATGTCGCCAGGCTGACTACCTGGAAACTGTGGCTTAAATAATACTGTGGTGATTGAACAGGTGCGTGAGTCAAAACCAATCAGGTGCGTGACATTACAGGTGAAACTAATTGGTAAACATGGAAACAAGACAAGGGAGTGAAAAAGCAGGAACTAAAAAGAGTCCAAAAACCAAACAGGACATAACTTAAACAAAACATGATCCCAGACATGACAGTTGTGTTGATTAAAAATAATACTCACTTCTTCATCCGGACTGTAGTCTCCACAAAAAACAAAAATGAAGCGACATGAGACCTCTTTCTGACCTCAGTGTTGCCCTGAGTTAGGGGTTTGATGTATTACCTTTATCTGAGATCCTGACTTCCTACATATGGAATATTGCTAGTTTGGAGGCCACCTTGTTGTCCATTTATTTAGGTTGGCCACTAAGCAACTATTGAGGATACAACTTAATGTTAACTGACAACACTTTAAAAACATGTGCCATCACATGGCAACTGTTAACAGAAAACTAAAAAGAAACGAAAACTATTATCAAAATAGTTAGAAAAAAAAAATAGTTTGCCTTTTTATTTCGTATTTACATTTTGTTGTGTTATACATACCAGTAAATAGCGGAGATTGCCAGAAGTGTCAATGCTGTTAGGTAAAATTGTGGAGTAAGCTCAATATTCATCACCCCTCCTTGTTTCACCGGTGAGTCTGGTTCCTGTGAACAGTTAGTTTTTTGACCAGCAGCCTGCTTTCTATTCCTCTGACAAAGAAGTGAAGGGAATTATATTTATATAGCGCTTTTTCTCTAGTGACTCAAAGCGCTTTACATAGTGAAACCCAATATCTAAGTTACATTTAAACCAGTGCGGGTGAGTAAAGTGTCTTGCCCAAGGACACAACGGCAGTGACTAGGATGGTGGAAACGGGGATCGAACCTGGAACCCTCAAGTTGCTGGCACGGCCAGTCTACCAATAGAGCTATACCGCCCCAAGGCTAAAATAGCTTTTATCATTATCAATCAATCAATCAATGTTTATTTATATAGCCTTAAATCACAAGTGTCTCAAAGGGCTGCACAAACCACGACGACATCCTGCATAAGGGCAAAGAAAAACTCACCCCAGTGGGACGTCGGTGACAGTGGCTATGATGACTATGAGAAACCTTGGAGAAGACCGCATATGTGGTCAGGTCCAGAACAGTCCGCATTAACAGACTATTGTCAGGTTCAAACATCGATGACATCTACAGTTTGTATATAAACAAGACAAGAAGCAAGGAAATAAAGAGAGACATAATTCAATTTTGCTCAATTTGAGGAGAAACATGTCGACTTGTAACCTCTTACAGTGTCACCCTCGCTCCGGCGAAAGATTGTACGCCTCCTCCTTTATTTGGACTTTTTCTGACCACATGGCAACAGCTGCTTCGAAGGGACGAGGATTGTAAAAAGTTCACAGAAAAGGTCGTAAAACAGTTCAAAGAAGCGGTGCCCGGAGAGGAGTACGGTCCTGCTTCCTCCCCGCTTTAGTAGTTCTTGGGTCAGGCAATACCTTTCTGTTGATTACAATACATGAAAGAAATAGAACACATTCATGTTGCTTCCCCCCTACACAGTGGAGTTTTACAAGCCTTCTTCTTGGTAGGTTTAAAGACAGCTTTTGGTCTTCTCACCGGGAACTCATTTCAACACAAAGTTTTTGTGATAATTTAGATAAAATTATTTTTAACAACTATATTTTTTAGCATGGGGTTCCTGGTGTGGACTCCGCTGAGGTCAGGTTGTGGTGGGGGGGAATATGTTAGATAACTACACAATCAGATGGACAGTGGCTATACGGTATTATACAAGTCTAAATTTAGTCTAGCTTTTCAACCCAATGTTGTGTCGAATACAAACATTGTTGGGTAAGACAGAATTTGGTTTAATTCTGAATCCAGTGAAACAGATTGGTAGATTCAGCTGATATAAAGACTTTCAGGTGTTTATATATGTTTATGTTTAAATATTTGGCAGACACTTTTATCCAAAGCGACATATATAAAAAATGCATATAAAACAATCACTGTAAACATGATAAATTAAGGGAAGAATGTAATACAAAATATCAATACAAAGTGTCAAGACAGAATAAACTCTCTGCTGCAGCAACAGAGATACAGTCCATCGGTCCCTAAGGTATAGATATCTAATGTATTCATACATTGTTTATATAGTTTATAAGCATGTATATATAACCTAATCATATTGATTCTTGAACTTAAAAATAGCTGACCTTTTTTTCCCCCTTCTCTGAGATTATATAATAAAACACGCCAAAACATGTTTCCTTTATCATAGCTACACGTATGACAAAAAAGCGCGTGAATATCAGTGCAATTTAGTGAGGTAAGATTGATTAAATGCGCTGACAGTTCATTGCTCCTGCCATATGAATTGCACTGAGTGGAGCGGATCACCACTCCAAGATGGCGGCCCCGCGTCTTGTGACGTCTATGTCTACAACGTAGCCAACTTCCGTATTGGTGACGTCAAGTAAAAACCGCCCACTCCTGGTGTTCAAGTACCCATTGATTAACACGTCTACGGATACATGTTAAATACTACAACTTATATGATTTATTCATGTGATGAACTACTAACATGTCAACAACAATAGAAAATGTCATGCTTCACTTTGATGGGTATCTCACGCTCTTTCGTAGTGAAGCCATATTTTTAGCGTGACGTCAGAAGAAACGTAGCCGTACATCGAACGTGTTCTCGCGAGGTTAGACGTTGCCTAGCAACCATTGCAAACCCTGGTCAAATTACAGCGGTCTAACATTATGGACTTTTTATGTAGTTTTTGATCCACTGCGGTAAGTTCCCCATAATTTAAAAACGGTGTACTTGATATTATGAAATGTAATATGAAGTCCTGTTGAATGTGAGGCGTTATTTGAAAATATACACGTTTTTAGTGCATACTTGAACGTGATATTCAGAAATTGCTGTGAAAACTTGTCAAAGAAGTTGCACCTTAGTATTAATGTTGATTATTTAAGGTTCTTGCTGTGTGATATATGATGGCCGTGTATTGACAGGGAAAGGGAAACGCAGGGGAAGACATGGCCGAGTCACTGGAAGAGTTCCAGGCGGTTCTCAGTGGGCTCACTGAGGACCAAGAGGACCCAAACATGGACAAGTTTCGTGAAGAGTATGAAAAGCTCCTCAATGTCCTGACCAAGTCCTACGGAAATGAGAAAAGGCTCATGACCAAGTGCAAGGAACTCAGTGCAGAGATTGCTTCAGCCTCCACCAAGTTTGAAGCTGCTGTGAAGATGACCCAGGATGATGAGACAACGATATCGTCTCTTAAAACGGTAAAGTAGTTATTTATTGTTGTTTGTTTGTATATTATATTTACTTTATACAGTCGGGAAAACGAGTACTGATTTTATCAGTCGACCATTGGCGGATCACACGCCCTGTTTTTCGTGAATAAGAGCATTATAAATGAATGACAAGGCAAATACCGTCTTTCCTTGAATTGCCGCAGGGCATATAGTATGCGCCTGCCTTAAATTACTGCCGGGTCAAACTCGCTTTGCAAAATAATTAGCGCATGCTTAGTATTACCGCCTGGTCAAACTCGTGACGTCACGAGTGACACTTCACCTGTCATCATTTTCAAAATGGAGGAGGCTGATTTCAATACCGGTAATTTGAAATCGCATAAAGGGAAGAACATTAAGAGCTATTCAGTAGGATTTAAGGTCCAAGCTTACATCACACTAAATTTTTTACTGCATGCCTTTGGTAAGTGCCGGATTGAGAAGAGGTTCTAAAATAATTAGCGCACGCTTACTTTTACCGCATGCCTTTGGTGAGCGCAGGAGTGAGAAGAGGTTTTAAAATAATTAGCGCCCCGGCGGTAATTCAAGGAAATACGGTACTTGCAAATTTCCCAAGCATTCCTCACTGTCCCCATTGGCACACTTTGTTAGTGCTGGGCTTGTATATAGTCGTACTGGGAATCCAATCTCAGCCGCTAAAGTGCCAGGAACATATGCAAGTATGTTAAATGTGTTATTTTGCATACACAGAAAAATATACAAAAAAGGGATTTTTTTAATGTTAAAAACATTCATAAAATTAAATTCAAGTTGGATGAAAAAAAAGACTATAAGAATAAGAATCAATAAAAATCAGAAATTATTTTAGTAACATGACTGAAAGTAACAGGAGTGAGTTAAATACTAGTAGTTAAATCCATCCATCCATTTTCTACCGCTTATTCCCTTTTGGGGTCGCGGAGGGCGCTGGTGCCCATCTCAGCTACAATCGGGCGGAGGGCGGCGTACACCCTGGACAAGTCGCCATCTCATCGCAGGGCCAACACAGATAGACAGACAACATTCACACTCACATTCACACACTAGGGCCAATTTAGTGTTGCCAATCAACCTATCCCCAGGTGTATGTCTTTGGAAGTGAGAGGAAGCCGGAGTACCCGAAAGAAACCCACGCATTCACGGGGAGGACATGCAAACTCCACACAGAAAGATTCCGAGCCCGGGATTGAACCCTGACTATTTCGTATTGTGAGGCAGACGCACTAACCCCTCTTCCACCGTGAAGCCCTACTTAGTTAAAGTTAAAGTACCAATGATTGTCACACACACACTAGGTGTGGTGAAATTTGTCCTCTACATTTGACCCATCCCCTTGATTATCCCCTGGGAGGTGAGGGGAGCAGTGGGCAGCAGCTGTGCCGCGGCCGGGAATCATTTTTGGTGATTTAACCCCCAATTCCAACCCTTGATGCTGAGTGCCAAGCAGGGATCTTGGATTTTTAAGCAGGGATACTTGTGAATATAGCCACGCTTTTAGAATAAAAGAAAAGATAATTCAGTAAACATGACTTGTGGAATTTTCCAGAGGAGTAATGTGTTCGGGTTAAAGCAGGGGTGTCAAACGTCCGGCCGGATCAGGCCAACGAACAGGTTTTATCCGGCCTGCGGGATGAGTTTGCTAAATATAAAAATTAACCTGAAATTTTTTAATGAAAGATACAGCTGTTCTAAATGTGTTTACTTAATGTCACAATAGCAATTCTTTGTATTTTTGTAGATGACATAAAACCATATGATGTTAGTACATCAGTCGAGTAAAATGATCAAACTAAATAAATAACATCCTGTAATTTGATTTTGAAATATTTTTTTTATCTTGATAGATTGAAAATGAACACCAAAGAGTTCACTGGTTAACATTATCACATAATTTATTCAGAAATTTTATATATAACCACAATTAAAGTTTGTGTAAGTCTAAAAATGAATTATGTAAGTAAGCGTAAAAAAACTAAACATGATTTGTACATTTGTACTTGTTCTATTTTCAAACAAAAACCTATCTGAAGTTGTCTTTATTCTTAAGTTATTGTGTCGTGATTTTACCAGCCTGGCCCACTTGAGAGTGGATTTTTCTCCATGTGGCCCCCGATCTAAAATGATTTTGACACCCCTGGGTTAAAGGATTCATTCAGGTTCATTTTAAGGGTAACTACTTATTTGAGCCCTTACCAAAATCCTTCCAGAGATGTTTGCAACCCTGCTGACCAACTACAAAAAAAAAAAAGTCACGTTTTGCAATGGGATCAAATACTTACTCAATGTACTGCATCAAATACGCATTCATGTATAACCTCTATTCTCATATGTCTATTTTCCTGACAAATGCTAAATCCTCAATCGGTTAACCTGAAATGTTCTTCCCTAACACTGCAGGAAGTGGAAAAAGCGTGGAAGATGGTGGATGCTGCTTATGTTAAGGAACAGGCCCAGATGGAGATGATCAAGAATCTACAAGAGGAGGTTACCAGCCTAACACAGCTAGCAGAACAACAAAGTATGGCCTCCGCCAACCAAGATCAAAGGTCAATCATTTTTCCATCCATCCATCCATTTTTAACTGCTCGTCCCTCTCGGTGTGATCATTGTGGGTGCTGGAGCCTATCCCAGCTGCACTCGGTACACCCTGGACAAGTCGCCACCTCGTCACAGGGCCAACACAGATAGACAGATAACGATCACACACACACACACACACACACACACACACACACACACACACACACACACACACACACACACACACACACACACACACACACACACACACACACACAATTGGGCCAATTTTAGATTCGTAGACATTTTTAGTAGGTCATATCCTCCAAAAATTAGCTGTTTTGTTTGTGCAAATTCAGTCGATTCCAGACAAATCATGTCCAATCCTCGCAACACATTTTAGTTAATCAGCGTTTTTTTTGCCAATCTAATTTGTCCCGCACCGGGGTTCAAACACACACATCAACTGTCCATTCAAAATGTTTACGTGTGCGTGCGCTATGAACAGCAATATGTAACAATACTTCAGCTTTTTATATTGCTCTAACAGCACAACTCTCATAGTCACTCAGACCTTCATATGTCTACAGCTCTAAGCCTTCTGGGTAATGTAGTAAATAAACATTTAGCAACAAACCCACATCCTCACTTCTTTGATATCATATTTCTTCAGCGTCTTGTATTTAGTCGTATTACTAAACAAGCACAAACGTACGTAGCACATACTTTTGGGAGAATTTTGCGAGTTTTGGACAAGGTGGGGCTGGTTGACATTGCTGGTCAGAAAAAGTATTTTAGAATTACCTAAAAACATTTAAATCACAAATATAGCACAAATAAATGGCAGTTGTATTTTAATATTGCAACGACATGGGAGACTAACTTCACACAGGTTTTTGACTTACCTTAAAAAAAATACCCTAGTAGATCTGACTAGTTCCAAGATCTCCATAAAAAGTGGGTATAAACTACGTGCAATGTGTTGGAACACAAACAAACATTTACTATTGACACACATATAACATACACGGAAGAATGTCTGCAACTTGTGTATGACAGAGCATCGAACAATAAGGCAGCCTTTGGTGGTGTATTTACCGTACAGTAACGTGCTGTTACTCCCCTATAGTGTTAAATTTGTTAACATAACGATTGAAACATCAATATTTGTTTTCGAAACTATGCACATGATAGACGTATTGAAATCCTGTGTCTTTTGGGGTTTAATTTACAAAAAACACTTCAAACATTGATAACAAATTCATAAAATCACCAGCTGATGCAATGTTATTGATTAAAAAAAATCAGCTGTAAACTGTTATTATGGTTGTACATGGCAAATCCAGAATGCAGAGAAGGCGATGTGTCATGTGACCTCTTGACAACAATAGCAATATGTGCCGCAACTTTGTGAAGATGATGCCACGAAATCAGACATTTTGAGCTGAGAAATCCTGGAGGTATCCGTAATTGTTTAAATAAATACATGAGAACCAAATTGTGCTTGCAGTGAATTGCTGAAAATGATTGAAGATTTAACAAATGAGCGCGATCGCCTGCTGACAACAGTCGAGAGTCTCAGGGAACAGTTGAGCATCGCCAGTACGAGCAAGCAGAAGGCAGAGAACCAAAGGGAGGCTGCCTTAAACAACATTTCCCAGGTGTGTGAGACATTATTGACATTAAACATTTTTCATTGTGATGACTGAATTCAGCGTCCGTTCCAAACTATTGCTCTTTCTCTGTGCAGCTTCAACATGAGATTCAGTTGCAGCAGAACGACATTTCCCGTGAGCAGAGGTTGAAGGAAAAACTGGAGAAGGAGTTGAATGAGCTCAGCATCAACATGGAAACCAAGATCAGAGAGATACTAATACTGAAAAAAGACGCCCAAACATTCAAAGAGGAACAGATGAGATCAATGCAACAACTGAAATCAATGAAGGTAGTAAATGAATCAATATGGTATTAGTTATTGATCCTATGATAGGATAAATGACTATTGTTTGACCAAACTCAATCAATCAATCAATGAAAGTTTATTTATATAGCCCTTAATCATAAGTGTCTCAAAGGGCTGCACAAGCCACAACGACATCCTTGGCTCAGATCCCACAGCAGGGCAAGAAAAAAACTCAACATTATGGGAACAACGAGAAACCTTGGAGGGGACCGCATATGTGGGGGACACCCCCTCTCCGGGCAACCAGTGCAATGGATGTTCAAGTGGAACTCCCAAGCACTGTTCCATAAATTTCCCTATTGTTGGGAATCAGCAATTTTGGAGCTGTTCTACATTACGTATCAAGGTCTGTGTTTACTCTAAGTCCCCCACTAAAACATGAACAGCTCATGCTTAAGGTACCAAAGGTTGTTGTTGTTGTTGGTAGTGCCTGATCAGTATTGCCTTACAGTCCACTCAAGTTGGGGTCTCAGAAGAGGAGAGAGATAGTCACAAGAGGGAAGATCCCATATTAAAGAGGCAAATTCCATTGGGTTCTCCTGGAGGTCCGCAGGAGGGAGAAGTATGGGGTGTGCTGGGCAGTCAAACATTTGTGTTCTCTCTTTAGCCTGCTAATGGAGCTGCTCCTGTGGAATGAGGTCTATAAGGGCCTGCAGGGTTTTGCCTTTTAAAGTAAGTGTTGCTTGGACCGCTGTTTCTTCTGGTCACCAGTTGCTAAATCGCGCTTCTATTCGCACCTGGATGTGGTGGCTTTTGAATACAACGAGACATTTAATACAACTTTGATAAAAAGGAAGAGTTTCGTGTGTACAAGCAAGTCATTTTTTTTCCAAAACCAAACAAAAAATACCAGAGGATCATTTCTGCAGTAAGGAGTCATGGTTCCATCAACCAATGACATGTTATAAGACCGTCACTGAGTAGAGTCCAGGTTGTTTAGCCAACCAACTGTGCATTCTGTCAAAGAGAGGAATTCAATTCATAAATCAAAATGTACTCATATAGCCCTGAATCACAAATGTCTCAAAGGGCTGCACAAGTCGCAATGACATCCTTGGCTCACATCCACATCAGAAAAGAAAAAACTGAACCCAATGGGGACAACAAGAAACCTTGGAATGGACCACGGATATGGGTCTGGAGCGCCATGCACGGAGGGTCTGACAGGGGTATTCATATATATATATATATTAAAATTCTGTATTATAATTATATTATCTGCGTGCATCACTAGATCAGCAACAAACTCAGAAAATTTACTGACAAAGTTCGAATAGGGTCCTGAGATAGTTAACAGCCAGATGTAGAGGTAGTGGGGTGACAGACCTCATAGTGAGCACCTCAAATGATTTATATTTATTACTTAAGTTAGGGCTAAGGTCAAGAGTTTCATTAGATATTAGAGTAAGCTCTCCACTTGTTTTAAGGGGACGGGCAATATGTGCACTCGTTTAATTAAGAGGACATGCCTCCTTAAGTGGCAAAAAATTAATCCGGTTTTCCCCAGAGAGAGGGTCAATTATCAACAGACGTTAGTACCTTTTCTTGACAAAAACAAGCCAGCCACTTGTTAAGCGAAACGAATCTGCTATACATTTCATCATTGCCTCTCGCAGTACTCAATGCTGAGACATCTTTCTAGCAAGATCACAAGTCGTAGCTTTATTCCTCTTTGTAATCTCTGACCGTCTCATTCTAGTGTCATTGGAGCCGACGTGTACAACTATGTTCGCGTAACTAGTGGTGCGATTAGCCTTTCGTAAGTGTTTACTAAGCCTATTGCGTGTCAGCTCCCTAAGATTTGCTTCAATGCTCGGGCCCCTTGAATACACTTAGTTGTGGCTGGTTTACTAAGCTGTATGTCCCGGGTGATGGAGTATCCTATGATTAAGGTGTAGTGTCCGGTAGACTGAGATGTAGGACTAGTTAAAGGGCTAAATCTATTATGTGTCTCATCCGGTTCACCGTGGCTTGTTAGCCGCTTAGAGCTGCTACAAACTGGGCTAGTCAGCTCGCTACAGACAACGCTAACACACATGTCTGCAGCGCATAAAGTTACGAAATTACTCATCCCTAACTTGCGGACACAGAGTTCACCGATCCCTCTAGAAAAACATCCCATATGGCAATCATTTACAGAATGGGCCATAGTCTGGTCTGGGTGACTACAGTCTAAATGAGGATTTATCTGGAACTCTTAGTCTTAAACTGTTAATTCCAGGCCAAGGTTCATGAGCTCCATAAACAAAGCCAGCTGATCCCTTCTTCTCAGTTAAATGTTGCTCTGGCCCAACTCCCTACGTAGAATGTAGAGGAATGCCAAATTCCAAATTTTTTCTCTCATGCGGTTGCAATCAAAGGCATCCCACTTCTGACGCAATTGTGACAAACTCAAGTTTAAGCAGCCGATGATAAGAGGAAGAAGTTTGATTGTTCAAGGAATTGCCACAGTCTGGACTGAGTGACTACAGTCATTGAGGATTGCTTTAGAAATTCCAGAAGTAAAGGTAGTGTACAGTTCTTGCATGAATGATGCAGATCCTGTTGTTGTGCACCATTGTCTCCTGATGAGTGGGAGATCTTTCTTTATGGCGGATGCCTTGCCACGCTGACTCCACATCAAAGCCCATTTTGTCCAGTGACGTGTACATCCAAAAGGATTTCCGGGACTCATGGATTTTAATGTTGGCGTTGTCTGGGATGCAAACAACTTTCTGGATTTGCGGTGAATTCCAGGTAGAGTAAGGTTGGAAGACACAAGGAGCAACTATAGATTCGTCGCATCAAGGAGTTCAGGATGGTGTCAACGTGTCTGGTGCGCCAACTTGCTGCTCACACTGGAGGGCAATGCTGCTGAGTATGTAAGGGCAAGGCTGGTTTTCCAGAAGGTGGAGGCAATTGAGCCCCTGTTGATACTTGCCAATTCTGCTGAAGGTTAACTCTAAAAAGAATCTTTCCAGCAGTTTTTTTCAGGTGTTCACTGTAAGTGAGGATTCCGGTCCACGGTGACCCCAATGTACTTTGAATGTTTTTCATTCCTGACTGGTTGGTTCTCCACAGAAAGTCAGCGATGACTGAGATGGAAGTCTACTATCCTACACTGGCATCAAGAAAATGAATTCTCACAATAACATAAGGCAATTAAATGGATACTATACTTGTATAGCACTTTTCTATCTTTCAAGGTGCTCAAAGCGCTTTGACATTATTTTTCACATTCACCCATTTATACTTACTTTCACAAACTGATGGCGGGAGCTACTATGCAAGGCACTAACAACGACCCATCAGGGTGAAATATCTTGCCCAAGGACACAGCGGACATGACTCGGATGGCGGAAGCTGAGATCGAAACTGGAACCCTCAAGTTGTGTGCACTGCCGCTCTACTGCCCAAGCCACGCTGTCCCATTAAATTATTTACAACTGAACAAACACAAGCATACTGGCAACATGCCAACATGCTAACCAGCGTATTATTACTTAAGCAATGAAATAATTATATCAGTTTGCTTCTTTCACAACAGAATGCCATTGAGAAAGTCACTAAAGAACTGGAACAGTTGCAACACAAAACCAACAAGTTGCAACGGGACCGGGATCAGCTCGTATCCGTTAGAGAACGCATCTTTTTGGAAAATCAGAAGAACTTAACCGAACTTAAGGTGAATGGCACACAACAAAATAATTGCACTGTATGCTCCTCACTCTTTTTTGATATTTTTACAACACAATAGTTTGACAACATTTGAAAGTCAAAATGTAAAATATAATTGGAAAAGATCCTGAAAATATCCCGAGGGTGAAAAAGAGCTATGGTCGACCGAATAATGAAGTTCTGTACCTAATAAGGTACCTTCAGGATTGGTCATAATGTAAATCATTCTAATCTGTTACAGCAATCCGGGTTTTATGCTGCCGATTCCAATACCAATCATCCATGAGTGAGATCGGCCGATACATGTATTACCTGTAATTTTTAAAATGTCTTTAAATTGGGTGCTATTAACAATGTAAAAATATCAACACAATATTTAAACTTGTTCCTTGTAGTATTTTATTACACACAGTTATTTGAGCAAACAAAGTCAATGGTACACAGTAACTGAACAAAATTAAAGACTACTATGCTTTTAAATAGTTTCTCCTCAAAGGGCTCCTGCGTATAGGGACTTATTCAAAATAATCATTTTGCATCTGGATTTTGATACTCACCTTGGTATCGACACTACTGATTTATAGATGGATCCAGCCTCTTACGTATACGCCTGGCTGATACACACCAACAGAGCACAACAGTTGTTATATTATCCTCACTCTAGACTCTTATTAATCTACTTGTTAATTTCCTGTTAATAGCTGCTTACTTTCGACTGTAACACGATTCCATCCACAATTACCAATCAGCATGTATTTCTTTTGTTGTTTCAAGCTAGCTTAGCGATTAGCATGCCTACGTCTTCTTGTACTTACACAATGTGTACCATGTTTAGCCTGGTCCTCAAGTGATAATGGTACCTAATAATGATATTTAAGATACACAGAAAAGCAGTTTAATTGTCGCAATGGAAGTGATGATCATTACCGTGTATAGACATACAAAATTAGCTGCCAGCCGTCTGTCAGCAGAGGGCCCAAAAATAAAACACATTATCAGCCAGAGGGGATATTGTGATAGGCTTTGAAACGCACTAATCGGCATTGGCAGATTACATACTTTTTCACGAAAATCAGCTGATTGATGGGTGTTGGAGATTGGACCGTATGATAACCGAAAGGTTAAACATATAATTTGGGCGAGAATTTTACAATCATACAAAAAGGAGTAAATAACACATTTTTAGATCAATTTAGCGTAACTGGATGTACATGATGACCTCTCAACTACACTAATATGTCATGGCACAGAGGTTGTCAATCCCTATATTAGGTGATGCAGGCGTTCATTATGTATAATATAGTATGTATTAAATAGTAAGATTGACATTAGGGATAACCAAAATTTGAGTTAAGCCCTTTCCTCTTTCCTCCCAACTGTCAGTTGAAAGAAGACGTGATCAATCAGATTCGCCAGGAGATTTCCAAAGAAAGACTAATGAAAGAGGCCATCCAGAAGAAGTTCCGCGTCATGGAGGATCAGAAATCGGATGTGGAAGTACAGAGAGAGATCTTGAAAGCTCGTATCGCTGGTGTGGAGAAAGGTATGCAAGCTTTCCTCATTAACACTAACCATTTCCTGCCATCATTTCAACCAGTTTCTGTAAATTATGCAAGGCTTGCAACTTTGTCATGGCACATTTTTGCCAATCAGTGTCATTTTTGCCAATTGGATTGATCTTCAACTGTCTAATTAAAAACGTATGTTTTTTTCTTGTGTAGATGAAGCAGGAATAACAACAAGTAATATTATATCAACTCAATATCGCTCAAACAACACAGTTGTCGTCCTTGATGTCGCTCAGATTTACTTCCGGTTCCTGTCTACAGCACTAAGCTTTCTGCGTAATGGAGTATAGAAACATTTAGCAACAGACCAATGTCCTCACTCCCTGGTTCAACTGTGTTTATATATTTATTTAACCTTTATTTATCCAGGGTAAGACAGTTAAGAACATATATTCATTTGCAATGCCAACCTCGCAAAGAGGCAGCATTTACATGTTAGAGATGATAGATAATGTCTCATCATCTCTAATTCATCAACAAAACTTTGCACAATAGATTGCTCTCAACAGTTCACAAATGATCTTAACATGCCAGGGTAATTGTGTTAAATGTTTGAGATTGACAAACACTTTTCAAGCGTAAAGCATACACACAGAATGTGGATGACAGTAGACAGTGAACAATAAGGAAATCTTTGGGAGTGTTTATTTCTGTGATTATAATTAATTGTTAATATTATTAGTTATAATCAATTAAAACAGTACTGTAAGTTGACTTTGACTCTTGAGCATGGGCTTTTACTGCCATCTAGTGTCAACTTTCAAGTCGAGTAAAACATATAGAGTATTTGTTTTCCTGTATTTGTTGAAATCCTGTGCTTTTTGAAGTTAAGGTACAAGGATCACTTAAAACATTAATAAAAAAGTAGACAATTCCTAGTTGAGTCAATATTATTAGGGGAAAAAAGCCTCAAAACATTGCAACTTTTGGCCAACTTTCGGAAAAGGTTACCAAGAGTTCAGGAATTTTAAGCCGCAACAATCACCAATGAATCCTGGATAGTTGATTCGTGCTAGTGTCTGCTGGCTTTTGTGCCTTGGGCACTAATGCACCCCAATAACATCACAGATGCTGGCTTTTGAACTTTGCGTCGATAACAGTCTGGATGGTTCGCTTCTCCTTTGGTCCGGATGACACGATGTCGAATATTTCCAAAAACAATTTGAAATGTGGACTCATCAGAACACAGAACACTTTTCCACTTATCATCGGTCCATCTTAGATGATCTCGGGCCCAGAGAAGCCTGCGGCGTTTTTAGATGTTGTTGATAAATGGCTTTCGCTTTGCATAGTAGAGCTTTAACTTGCACTTACAGATGTAGCGACGAACTGTATTTAGTGAGAGTGGTTTTCCGAAGTGTTCCTGAGCCCATGTGGTGATATCCTTTAGAGATTGATGTCGGTTTTTGATACAGTTCCGTCTGAGGGATCGTAGGTCACGGTCATTCAACGTTGGTTTCCGGCCATTGGTTTAATTTATGTTTATTTTTTTATCGGCGACACATATATTAAGGCTGTCAAAATTAACGAGGTAACTCATTTGATTAATCACAAAAAAGTATTGCATTAATCATTAACACATTTTGATTAATCATGTAATTTATTTTGCCTGTACAAGCATTTTAACCTTAACCTCTATATGATCAGTGATCAGATTTATACATACGTCAGTACAAAAATGAGTGAGGAAACTTTGATTGGTGTGTTCGCTGGCAATTTACTCCAGGCTGAAATAACTGTTTCTAATTTTTGTGCAAATAAATTACATGCATTCAAGTAAAACTGTTAAAAACGTTCCTGGATGACATTCTGACAATTAAATATCATTTATGAACAAATTTGGGGTCTTTCGTAAACAAATTTTAATCACGCAATCACCTGTGATTAATCCTGATTTTAAAGTCAAAGTACCACTGATAGTCACACACACACGAGGTGTGATGAAATTAACCTCTGAATTTGACCCATCTCCATGTGCCACCCCCTGGGAAGTGAGGGGAGCAGTGAGCAGCAGCAGTGGCCGCACTCGGGAATAATTTTGGTGATTTAACCCCCAATTCCAACCTCTTGATGCTGAGTGCCATACAGGGAGGTAATAGGTCCCATTTTTATAGTCTTTGGTATGACTCGGCCGGGGTTTGAACTCACAACCTACCGATCTCGCGAACACTAAGTTGGGAAATTGTGTTAGATGTAAATATAAACGGAATACAATGATTTGCAAATCCTTTTCAACCGATATTCAATTGAATGCACTACAAAGACAAGATATTTGATGTTCAAACTCATAAACTTTATTTTTTTTTGCAAATAATAATTAACTTAGAATTTCATAACTGCAACACGTGCCAACGTAGTTGGGAAAGGGCATGTTCACCACTGGGTTACATCACCTTTTCTTTTAACAATACTCAATAAACGTTTGGGAACTGAGGAAACTAATTGTTGAAGCTTTGAAAGTGGAATTCTTTCCCATTCTTGTTTTATGTAGAGCTTCAGTCGTTCAACAGTCCGGGGTCTTTGCTGTCGTATTTTACGCTTCATAATGCGCCACACATTTTCGATGCGAGACACGTCTGGACTGCAGGCGGGCCGGGAAAGTACCCGCACTCTTTTTTTACGAAGCCACGCTGTTGTAACACTTGCTGAATGTGGCTTGGCATTGTCTTGCTGAAATAAGCAGGGGCGTCCATGAAAAAGACGGCGCTTGGATGGCAGCATATGTTGTTCTAAAACCTGTATGTACCTTTCAGCATTAATGGTGCCTTCACAGATATGTAAGTTATCCATGCCTTGGGCACTAATGCACCCCCATACCATCACAGATGATGGCTTTTGAACTTTGCGCCGATAACAGTCTGGATGGTTCGCTTCTCCTTTGCTCCGGATGACACAATGTCGAATTTTTCCAAAAACAATTTGAAATGTGGACTTGTCAGACCACAGAACACTTTTCCACTTATCATCGGTCCATCTTAGATGATCTCGGCCCAGAGAAGCCGGCGGCGTTTCTAGATGTTGTTGATAAATGGCTTTCGCTTTGCATAGTAGAGCTTTGACTTGCACTTACAGATGTAGCGACGAACTGTATTTAGTGAGAGTGGTTTTCCGAAGTGTTCCTGAGCCCATGTGGTGATATCCTTTAGAGATTGATGTCGGTTTTTGATACAGTTCCGTCTGAGGGATCGTAGGTCACGGTCATTCAACGTTGGTTTCCGGCCATGCCGCTTACGTTGAGTGATTTCTCCAGATTCTCTGAACCTCTTGATGATATTATGGACCGCAGATGTTGAAATCCCTAAATTTCTTGCAATTGCACTTTGCGGAACGTCGTTCTTAAACTGTTTGACTATTTGCTCACGCAGTTGTGGACAATGGGGTGTACCTCGCCCCATCCTTTCTTGTGAAAGACTGAGCCTTTTTTGGGAAGCTGTTTTTATACCCAATCATGGCACCAACTGGTTCCCAATTAGCCTGCACACATGGGGGATGTTCCAAATAAGTGTTTGATGAGCATTCCTCCACTTTATCAGTATGTATTCCCACCTTTCCCAACTTCTTTGTCACGTGTTGCTGGCATCAAATTCTAAAGTTAATAATTATTTGCAAAAAAAAAAAAAAAGTTTATCAGTTTGAACATCAAATATGTTGTCTCTGTAGCATATTCAACTGAATATGGGTTGAAAATGATTTGTAAATCATTGTATTCCGTTTATATTTACATCTAACACAATTTCCCAACTCATGGAAACGGGGTTTGTATATATATATATATATATATATATATATATATATATATATATATATATATATATATATATGTAGGTGTGGGAAAAAAATCACAAGACTACTTCATCTCTACAGATCTGTTTCATGAGGGGTTCCCTCAATCATCAGGAGATTTTAATGGAAGCATTCACATACAATGGTTTATATAGAGCACAGAGTGGGTGGGTACAGGCAGGCGTAGGGTGTGGTGATTGGCTCATGTGTTACCTAGGAGGTGTTTCCGTCTGTGACGACATGTTGAAATGATTTCACTGCGCTTGTTGAGGGATGATAGATCTGGATGATATATAATAAACAGTTTCTCTTTTAAGCATAGGTTGCATCTTTTATTACCACTGTTGTAAGGTGAGCTGGATGCAAGAATTTGCCATGTTATTGAATATTCAACATTATTGTCTTTGAGGTTCCAAATGTGTTTGCTGAGTTCTGTAGAATTCTGCAAAGTCTGGTTTCTAAAGGAGGCGTTGTGATTATTCCATCTTGTTTTGAACGCTCCTTCGGTTAATCCTACGTACGTGTCGGATGTGTTAATGTCCTTGCGTATTACCTTTGCTTGGTAAACGACTGATGTCTGTAAGCACCTTCCGTTGAGAGGGCAATCAGGTTTCTTGCGACAGTTACATTCATTATTGGTTTCAGAGTCGTTTAGTCTGGGGGTAGGCAGTCCTTTTGCAATTGCTTTGTTGTGGTTTGAAATGATTTGTTGCATGTTATTCATACAGCTGTAGCTCAATTTAATGTTGTTCTTGTTGAATATTTTTCTTAGGGTGTTGCCTTTGGGGAAGTGTTTGTCGATCAGAGTGAGGAACTTGCGGCCGATGTTGGTTGAGACGTCTTTGCTGAATGGCGGATTGTACCAGATGATGTTGTTTCGTTTTCTGCTCTTTTTTGGTTGGTTTCCTGGAGTGGGTTCATAGGTGAGGGTGAAGTTGTATCCGCTTTCATCAAGTGCTTTCTGGTACGGGGGGGTTGCTTGGTCGAATTCAGCTTTGCTGGATGACAGCATCGATAGCCTTTTATTAATTCCGGTAGGTATTCTTTTGGTGGTGGTGGGTGGGTGGTTGCTGTCATGGTGCACGTATTGGAGTGTTGTGTTGGGTTTCGTGAATGGTTGGTAGCTGTTATTTCTCAGGTTGAAAGTGACGTCGAGGAAGTTGACGGTTTGCTTGTTGGCTTCGATCGTGATCCGTAGGCCGTTTTCTTTGAAGATTTGGCATATGCGCTTCTTGGTGTTCTCGCTGCTCCTTGGCGAGGCGCGGCACACTGCCAGTCCGTCATCACGGTAAATACCAAGGTTCAGGTTGAGGCTAGCAAGCTGGGAGAGGAGGAAACTCCCAACGAGTTCGCACGTTTCTGCTCCGTCAAAACTCCCCATAGTAACGTCAAATGTTGAATTGTTCTTTTTTTGCCATGGTGTACTGTTGTGGATGAGTATGGAGTTCTTTGCGTGGATGATGATGTTTCTTTCGTTGCCCGTGATTGAGTCGTAGTCCGAGGCGAAGTTTAGTGCTTGGGTCAGTAGGTCTTGCGTGATGGAAGGGTAAAATTCTTCGATGTCGAAGGAGATAAAGTTTGTCTTGGATGTTGTTAAACCATTTGATTACTGCTGCTGTATTTCTCCATTGGTTGAGTGGTGTTTTGTCCTTGATTTTTGCGTTGATTCTGTCCAGGATTATTTTGCTGATTTTTCCTATTTCGGATTTAGTTGGGTTTATTAGTCGGCATGTTGGGTTATTTGCGAAGTTGGGTTTGTGGTCCTTCAATGTGATGAAGGCTTCTTTGTTGGCTGTGGCGTCCACCCTGTCCTCAATGTCCAGTTCGGTTGCGATCCGCTTGTTTTCCAGGTGGATGTTCTGTAAAAATATTCAACAAGAACAACATTAAATTGAGCTACAGCTGTATGAATAACATGCAACAAATCATTTCAAACCACAACAAAGCAATTGCAAAAGGACTGCCTACCCCCAGACTAAACGACTCTGAAACCAATAATGAATGTAACTGTCGCAAGAAACCTGATTGCCCTCTCAACGGAAGGTGCTTACAGACATCAGTCGTTTACCAAGCAAAGGTAATACGCAAGGACATTAACACATCCGACACGTACGTAGGATTAACCGAAGGAGCGTTCAAAACAAGATGGAATAATCACAACGCCTCCTTTAGAAACCAGACTTTGCAGAATTCTACAGAACTCAGCAAACACATTTGGAACCTCAAAGACAATAATGTTGAATATTCAATAACATGGCAAATTCTTGCATCCAGCTCACCTTACAACAGTGGTAATAAAAGATGCAACCTATGCTTAAAAGAGAAACTGTTTATTATATATCATCCAGATCTATCATCCCTCAACAAGCGCAGTGAAATCATTTCAACATGTCGTCACAGACGGAAACACCTCCTAGGTAACACATGAGCCAATCACCACACCCTACGCCTGCCTGTACCCACCCACTCTGTGCTCTATATAAACCATTGTATGTGAATGCTTCCATTAAAATCTCCTGATGATTGAGGGAACCCCTCATGAAACAGATCTGTAGAGATGAAGTAGTCTTGTGATTTTTTTTTTCCCACACCTACATATTGCGCTCTACCACGGTATCGAGCACTATTCTCTGGATAATCCAATCAAGACATATATATATATATATATATATATATATATATATATATATATATATATATATATATATATATATATATATTATATGTATTTAAATATGTATATATGCAAATAAATGTGTATATATGTTTATATGTATTTTTGTATATATATATATATATATGTCATTAATGTACGTGTGTAAATTATATGTATATTAACACACACAAATATATAAATATATATATATATATATATATATATATATATATATACATGTTTATAATTGTATATATATTTTTTTTTTTACTTAATGTGCCGCAGAGTTTGAGGGTTCACGGAAGCAAGTTGAAGCTGACAAAAAAGTAATTAACGAGCTGACCAGAGAGCGAGACCTCTTGAGTAAGGTATCCTTATTGATCTCATCCTACTTACTTTTCAGCCACTTGAATCCTGTTGACATTTAATATTCAGGTCGCACACATCATATTAACTTATGTTGTTTTTGATCCCAACCCTAAGAATGTGGCTAAAGCTACAGAGGAGATAGAGGAAACTCAGATCTCGGTGATGGAGCTTGAGAATGACAAACGAGTGCTTCAACAAGAGATCTCCGGCAACCTCCTGGAGAGCCAGAAGCAGCGTAAGATCATCCAGGATCTGGAAAAGGAACGAGACCGCTACATTAACGAAGCCAACAACCTTTTGAAAAAGGCAAGTCATGTATAAAGACAGTTGATTCACATATTTGGAGGATTATGTGCTGTAGTTAAGGAAATAAGCAAAAGGAAGTAGTCATATTTTTAGTTAAACCCACCTGGATTGTGACAGAGTTTCCTCTACTAAGGTGCAAGAAAAAGCTGATGAAATAGAAACCAGCGAGATGGCAATACATAACTGGAAGAAGAGGGTCGCTGAAGAAGAGTGCAAGCTCAAAAGAAAAGAAGACATCCTGGAGTCCGTGATTTCTGAGAGGAACCACTACAGCAAAAACCTTGTTGAAGCGCAGGTATAAACGTAGTACGCAGTTTGGTTTTGTTTATTTGTTGAAATATTCAGAAGGAATAATGGTACATGTATTTTTTACTGTATCTTTGCTACAGAAGTTCCGATCAGGTACAAAAGTATACTGATTTTCCACATGTTGCACATCAAGGGGCCATAGTCTTACTTGTGCTTGTACGTTAAAACCTGCGCATAAGCACAGATTCTGGCTGCGCAGCATTCTTCCACTCTGGGTGGAGCAACCCTAAAATGTGGACTTTCCCTGTCAAATCTGAGCTTGCACACATGTTCCAATAAACTTAAAGGGGACCTTTAATGCTTTAAATAGACATTTAAAACACTTCATTGTAGTCTAGATCAGGGATTTTAACCTTTTTGACTTCAGGGCCTGACTTTTATAATGCATATTAAATAATTATCTCTCACTTACTTAAAGTTTACAACCTTGTCAAATGAAATGAAATTGTGTGTTAATCAAACAATTATCATTTACTTAACAGATACATCTTAGGCTTGGGTCAGGCTGAATAGAAAAAAAAGGTACTAACCAAATATACTACATAAGAAGTACATTTACATACACATATGTTGTCCCAAGGCTTCACGAGGCTTCACGGTGGCAGAGGGGTTAGTGCGTCTGCCTCACAATACGAAGGTCCTGCAGTCCTGGGTTCAAATCCAGCCTCGGGATCTTCCTGTGTGGAGTTTGCATGTTCTCCCCGCGAATGCGTGGGTTCCCTCCGGGTAATCCGGCTTCCTCCCACTTCCAAACACATGCACCTGGGGATAGGTTGATTGGCAACACTAAATTGGCCCTAGTGTGTGAATGTGAGTGTGAATGTAGTCTGTCTATCTGTGTTGGCCCTGCGATGACATGGCGACTTGTCCAGGGTGTACACCGCCTTCCGCCCGATTGTAGCTGAGATAGGCGCCAGCGCCCCCCGCGACCCCAAAAGGGAATAAGCGATAGGAAATGGATGGATGGATAGATGTTGTGCCAAAATAAACACAATTAATAATGAATATGTTTCTCAACTAAACTGTCAGTAAAATCAAATTTAAAGTGCAACTGAAAATACAGCGTCACCACATTAGTCAAAGTTTTTGTGCTTAAACTTCTTTATGACTCTAGCCCCAGACTTCTTCTGTTTGTTTGAGATTGTCATTACTGCCACAAGTGGTGGAAAAATGTATTACAGCTCGGTGCCGCTGCAGACCATACAGACCACCGCTGAGAAACAGATATTTTTTGGCGTCCCTCTAGGTTGAGAATATGTTTAATAATATGTATTTGTATATGTTTTGGTGTAAATCTTGCGTAAATTTGCTCCACAGTCTCTTTTAAAACCCGTTTTTTGTGTCTGTCTGAAAGATGGGGTTTTTTTTGCATTCTCAGATTGCAAATTAAACCACTCCCCACCCTCTCGAAAAGTATCATGAAATATATTTTGAAAGTGTACATTGTTAAAATATATATCTTTAAGTCATCGCCACAATTTTTTTTCCAGACACGGTCGAAAATAAATTGTAAGACATGGTCGAAAATAAATTATATAAATATTAGAGATTCACCCGGTCACATTATTGGTACACCTGCACACAATACAATTGATACAGACTCTGCATTATAAAAGCTGCTTTTAATCAGCATTTCTGTCACCGCATGTCACATGTCAGTATTACTATGTACATGCCACAATTATATGAAAACAATACTTCAGCCTATCTTTTTTGTGTGTTTTCATCACAGAAGCTGCTGTTGTCTAAATAATTACCTGCATCTCGCGATGACTTCACAATGCAGACAGACTAAAAAAAACGCATGAACAGAGACATCCAAAACTGCGTGCAAGCTCTGCTCTAAATGCATGAGCCTTGGACGCTTTGGCATTGTTTAACATGAGTATACAGCATTGTAAGATTAGTAAAAAAATACAAAAAAAGATCATAGATCCCCTTTAAGTACTTTTGTTCCTACGCGCTTGAACACGGACGTACAGAATGTTTTACAAAAAACACAACTTAGAAAACACACACACACACATTGAGTACGCATTTAAAAATGCTTACATACACAGCTTTGATACCCTGCGAGGAATGCGTCAGGATGGACATCAGGTGTAAGAAGCATGCGAAAAAACATTTATTTGATCAACTTTCTGATGAAAATAGAAACTAGTGTCTTTGAAAGTATTTATTTATTTCATCATTCCACACACATGTCTCTTAGGACAGCATCTCAAAGTTGAAGATCAAGATGAGGTCCATGGCCAACCAGATGACTCAGCTGAAAGATGAGATAACTGCAAAGGAGCTGGTCATTTACAAAGACCAACAGCATCACAAGCGCTTGGAACGGGATAACGAGGTTCTCAAGGTACTGCAGCTTCACCTGTTTCGTCACGTTGAGGCTAAGTAAGGTCCTTTAAGACATGATGTAGATTTGAAGAGGATCATTTTAATTGCATTTATGTTAATTGTCTATAATGTATGTTGAATGTTATGTCACACTATGAATGTAAATATTCCTCTCAGCCAATCAGAGAGGTCTGATGGTACCTATGTATTATTAAGTATGCTCCCAATGTGTCCTTTTGCAGGCTGACCTGAAGTTGATTAAGCAGCAACTGGAGGAGGAAATGCAACGTGTTGAGAATCTAAAAGTCGAAAAGGAAAAACTGGAGAAAATCATTGATGATAACCAAGTTGAACAAACACTAACTAAGAAACAATTAGAGCAGGTAAGGATGAGATACAACATGCAGGTCTAGTTTTAGGAAAATTATTTTGTTTATGGCTTATTTGTTTCGTTGAACAATGTTACAGTGTTTAGTGTGTAGAAACGTGCTATATAAATCTAATCCATTATTATTATTATTATTATTATTATTATTACTACTACAACATCAAGGAACATCACATTATCACACTTGCAACCCAAGTTCGAAAAAGTGTAGGAAGAAGTCTATTTATTCCTAACTATAGTTGCACACATGTGACATACGTAATAAGAGTCCTTGATAAAACAATATTGCAGTCTAAAACGGCACATGTGTCAATACAAACAACAATCAAATAGTAATAGGGGTATATTACATATAGATACACAATTTCAAAGACAGAAGAATATTAGAAAGTATGCAGTAACAAAAGTGTGTGCATCATACAACTTACTGCATCATGAGTCTTACCTAATGGATAATTGTGGCTATTAGGTGTCGCCACAAACAATTACCACTGCACTTCAACTTAAAGACAGCGTAAGTCAATTCTACTCTGTTAAAGGGGAACTGCACTTTTTGGGGGGAATTTTGTCGATAGTTCACAATCCTTTTGTGAGACAAGAAACACATACGTTTTTCTTTTTAAAGCATTCTAACTTGTAAATAATCTCTAGCAAGAGTCAGTTAACAATTTGCTACATTCTACCTATAAAGCTCTCTAAAAAAACATCCAAAAACTTCCATCAACGTTTTATATACAGATGTAAGTATGTATGTAATGTAGTAAGAGGCACATTCATAATAACATGTCATACTTAACATATTTTACTCATTTTAAACATAAGGTGGCCGATTAATTCCCAGACGCATCACAACGTTTGCTATTTCCTTCAACAACTAATAATGATGGCAGACTGAGACAGCCAACAACGACTAGTTTTGGACAACTGAAGATCCAGAATCATATATTTTTGAGCCTGAACATAAGGATGATGAGCTTCAAGTTTTAGAAGCTGAGTGATAGGCAGATCCAGCAAGTAGCAGTATTGCCAAGTCATAAAAAAATAAATACAAACTGCATAACATAATAAAATTATCACTTACTGTACATCGTCTGCTCTCAATGAGATGCTGACTGACAAGATGTTCATATCTTGCCGTTGCGTTGAAGAAATAATCATAATCCTCACACAGATAAAATAAAAGTCACAAACTTTTCATATCTTTCTCGCCATTTATGGGCCCATCTTTCTACTATACAAGTGAGAGTCGTGACTTATTTTGTAGAATAAAATTCTACCAACTCAGAGGTGACGCAGCAGCTCACCGGTTCAATATGTTAATAGCTGCATAAGCAAGTTACTGCTCTGTCATCACAGCGCCACTAAAAATAGTTTCTTGGCGTTACCGCTTATAATAGCAATATCGCTGATACTTGGTCAATACTCAGGTTACAACATATAAATGGAGTATTGGTGGCGGGTTTTGGATGTTTTATTTGGGGCTTCATGGGCGCAATCAGTTGCGTAGAAAGGGTTCACCATGGAGGAGGGGGGCAAACGCGCACGCACACACACACACGCACGCACGCACGCACGCACGCACACACGCACACACACACACACACACACACACACACACACACACACACACACACACACACACACACACACACACACACACACACAATTTCCCCAGACAGTGGCTGTTGTCTGCTGGTTGATATGCCAGATGTGCCAAAGCACTGGACTTGTGTGCATTTACAGGATTACTTTGACCGAGACCGCATGCTGATGGGTATGACTATGTTTGTGTGCTCTAACATTTTTGATAGCTTTTCTCCAATTTTTAAACTTAGAAGTGATAGAGGTGAGCTCTGATTTGACAAAAAATAGTGTGAGTTTTTCCTGGCTAATTGCTTTGAAATAAACCACAAACATCCTTCTGTCCTGCATCATAATGAAGCCAAGGAAAACCTTGTAACACTTTTCTTGAAAACTCCCAAGTATTGTTTGACAGAACTTGAGCGTCCATAAATTCTGGATGTGGCAAAGGTCACAATGACACACAAGGCCACTGAACTACACTTAGTAGAAAGAAAACAGTTTTCCACCTTTTTGTCAACTCTTGTAAAATATCCGCTTTAATCTATTTTACCAGTCAGTTTGCTGCTGTTTCTCCTTCACTTTGACTGTCTGCCTCAAGCTGTGATGTTACTGCATGGCATTCATGTACAATGGGGCAAAAAAGTATTTAGTCAGCAACCGATTGTGCAAGTTCTCCCACTTAAAATGATGACAGAGGTCTGTAATTTTCATCATAAATACACTTCAACTGTGAGAGACAGAATGTGAAAAAAAATCCAGGAATTCACATTGTAGGAATTTTAAATAATTTATTTATAAATTATGGTGGAAAATAAGTATTTGGTCAACCATTCAAAGCTCTCACTGATGGAAGGAGGTTTTGGCTCAAAATCTCACGATACATGGCCCCATTCATTCTTTCCTTAACACGGATCAATCGTCCTGTCCCCTTAGCAGAAAAACAGCCCCAAATCATGATTTATTTCACACCCATGCTTCACAGTAGGTAGGTGTTCTTGGGATGCAACTCAGTATTCTTCTTCCATGACAAGTTGAGTTTATACCAAAAAGTTCTATTTTGGTTTCATCTGACCACATGACATTTTCCCACGTGTTCTCTGGCAAACTTCAGACGGGCCTGGACATGCACTGGCTTAAGCAGGGGGACACGTCTGGCACTCCAGGATTTGATTCCCTGTCGGCATAGTGTGGTACTTTGGTCCCAGCTCTCTGCAGGTCATTCACCAGGTCCCCCCGTGTGGTTCTGGGATTTTTGCTCACCGTTCTCATGATAATTTTGACCCCACGGGATGAGATCTTGCGCGGAGCCCCAGATCAAGGGAGATTATCAGTGGTCTTCCATTTTCTCATAATTGGTCCCACAGTTGATTTTTTCACACCAAGCTGCTTGCCTATTGTAGATTCACTCTTCCCAGTCTGGTGCAGGTCTACAATTCTTTTCCTGGTGTCCTTTGACAGCTCTTTGGTCTTGGCCATAGTGGAGTTTGGAGTCTGACTGTTTGAGGCTGTGGACAGGTGTCTTTTATACAGATAAGGAATTCAAACAGGTTCCATTAATACAGGTAACGAGTGGAGGACAAAAGAGCTTCTTAAAGAAGAAGTTACAGGTCTGTGAGAGCCAGAGATCTTCCTTGTTTGAAGTGACCAAATACTTATTTTCCACCATAATTTAGAAATACATTTTTTAAAATTCCTACAATGGGAATTCCTGGATTTTTTTTTCACATTCTGTCTCTCACAGTTGAAGTGTACCTAGGATGAACATTACAGACATCAGTCATCATTTTAAGTGGGAGAACTTGCACAATCGGTGACTGACTAAATACTTTTTTGCCCCACTGTATTTACAACAGACAATATTTCATATGGCAAAATACTGTATCAGCATTTGACTTTAAAAATAACTAAGACCATAGTGTTGTAGACCTGATTAAATAATTATCATAATAAATTAAATATATCTTTAAAATCATCAGCTGTTCTCCTATCTTATTATAATCAATATTGTTATTTGGAAATCTTTCCTTACACCTTAAAGCCCCACCTGACACTCCCTTCTCAACCATGACTTTATTAGTTATTCTCATGGAAAATAAAAGTGTTTGTTTAAAAAGTAATACCAGGCTAATATATACTTAGACGTCGACTTAGACAAACTTTATTCATCCACAAGGGAAATTGTTCCACACTGTAGCTCAGTTATAAAGATGGAAAGGATAATGCACACAAGAGGGCAAAAACAAAAAGGTATAAAGTAGACAAAAAATGTACCTGAGTAGCAATATACTGTAAAATATAACACATATGTGATATGTACATATTATATATTCACTGTATATGATATATACTGATATATCTATAGGATATCATTCATGACCTCACCTGAGCTTTCTCAGTCCACCTTTCATTAATCTTCGACTGCCTAACGAGTCTATGTATATAATTCCACTGAAAGACATAATTGCACATCATATCGAATATAATGTCATAAATGTTGATAAATGGTTTAGTATAATTGTTGTCTTTGTTTTGTAGTGTAAGTGTTACCCTGACCTTACTCTAAAATAACAGGGTAAGTCCTGCTGTTGTATAATTCTTATTTTTTTCCATCCATCCATCCATTCTCTACCGCTTATTCTCTTTGGGGAGGCGGGGGGCGCTTGTGCCTATCTCAGCTACAATCGGGCGGAAGGCGGGGTACACCCTGGACAAGTCGCCACCTCATTGCAGTCCTATTTTTTTGGTGGTGGCATTTTGTTATCTAGGAGGGGATGACGAAATATTTTCGCTCGTGGTGACGTTACTTGGGAACACTGACACAGTTAGCAATTAAATAATGGACAAGGAACCATGCCAGAATTAGGATGACTTAACTCGAAAGACATGGTTTGTAAATAAGAATATTAATAAATGGCGAAACGTTTTAACGAGCAATATTCATAATAACATTCCGAGTGTCATGAATGTCATCCTCTCAGTCTGCACTCTGAGTCTCACTCTATTCCCCCTCCACACTCAAAGCTGGTAATTTAGGTCACATGATGCTGTGTTGCGCTTTCAAAATAAAATCACGTATAATTTTTTGGCTGGGGCATAGCAGCTGACTTAGAACTGGTGCGGACCAGGGGAATTCAACTGTTTAATTAAAACTCGGTTCCTACGCACCTGGGTGCAATAGATTACTCCCATTAGCTGCGTTGTTAGCCACCTCATACTTTCGCTATATTACAAATTAGAATGCATAAAAAAAGAAAGACATATGAGTTCAAACCCCGGCCGAGTCATACCAAAGACTATAAAAATGGTTGACCCATTACCTCCCTGCTTGGCATTCAGTATCAAGGGTTGGAATTAGGAGTTGAATCACCAAAAATGATTCCCGGGCTCGGCCACCGCTGCTGCTCACTGCTCCCCTCACCTCCCAGGGGGTGATCAAGGGTGATGGGTAAAATGTAGAGAATAATCTTGCCACACCTAGTTTGTGTGTGACAATCATTAGCAGGGGCGGTTTTAGGCATGCTTATATGAGGGGGCAGTCAGAAATGTGAAGGGGGCATCATGTGTACACATCATGCTACAGCACTCTTTTTTCTGTGCTTATAGTAACGATCCTTTCTTCATTGAAATGGGTCTTTAGCTATGTGTCCAACCCCAACCTGGAGTAGTGGATTGCACTTTGTCAGGCCTCTACCTTCAGACCTGTCCAACTTGGGTGTCCCACCTGAAGACTAATGTCCTGCTGGTATAGCTCTTACGGTCACTGAGGCACGCAAACCCCCTGACCACAATAAGGTGGCAATCCCTCAGGGGGGGAAACATTAACAGCGCTGCCATATTTCTGACAGGGGAAACAGAAGCAGCCGTCTTGCACCACAGAATACTCTAGCCATGGTCGTGTGCGGTACCAGGCAGGATTGAATGATCTTAATGTTGAACCAAATGCACGCTTTGGGTAGCCACCCAGTATTGGCTGAGATGGTGCGTTGCCATTTAAGTCACTGGGTAGCTGAGCAGGCTGCTATGGGGGAGCGCTTGTTGGGGGGACGGAGGGAGCTGGTGCAGGAGAAACAGTTCTTGCTGGTGCTAAAGGTACAGTATTGCTAGCTGCTGTCCCTGATGTACTAGCAGTAGCATCATTGCTACTACTACATGCAGGAGCAGGACTAGACTTTTTAAATGCTCTGAAAAATGGATGCATTACAGAGCATTAACTTTCTCTTTGTGAGCTGCTGGAAGCTGGAGCAGAAAATAAGTAAGCTTGAACAACAACAGAAAAAACCAGCTGTGATTACATGAAGAAAAACAACAACAGTACAGGACTACAGCCTGGGGGGGGGCTTTACGTAGGGGTCTTTCAGACACAGGTCACTTGTCTTCAGTATGTCACATGCAGTGGACGTGGGCACTCATCTGGGCACAAAACTCATTCACTCCAATGTATGTGTGTTGCCCACTTGCTTGTAAATTGATGAAAACGGCAGTGTTTTTGTTTTTAGGTGTCTTGGTCATATCCAATTAAACTTATAATTAGTTTATTACAAAATGTAGATTGAAACATTAAAGGTTGACTATGTAGAATTACAAGAAAAACAACAGAAAAATAATTCCAGCAGTCGATTGCCAGACCGTTGCTAAGTAAAACGGGCGGTTGCTAGGGACTCCGCTCTGAAGAGGACAGCAGAGGAGGACTGCTAAGCAGGATATATACCTTATGTTTCATTTTTACCGTCATTAACAGCATCATAAATGACTTGTAGCTTGTTACAGGAACAGTGGAGGTTCTCTGCCTTCCAAACCACTGTTGCTCAGAGCCTCCGCTGTCAGTGCTCTCGTCAAGTTGTAAAAAAAAAAAAAAAAAGGAACTCTGTAGCACCGAAAGTCCGCAACGATAAACGTGTTTATGACAGATAAGACTACACAAATACACCCATCCTAACAAGTATATGATAAATGTAGACAACTTTTCCTTTTCTTTTACTTTCATACTGCAACAGTGATTGGATGTTTACTGAGGGCTGAGGGGTGTGTGCGGGTGTGTGTCTGCTGCGCAGCCTGTTAATGGTGAATACACGCACAGCGGAGGGAGGGATGAGAGGGAAGGGAAGGGAATTTTGTGAGTTTATTCAAATTTGCTTTCTCAAATTTTGATTTCAGGGGGCAATACATTTATTTGGTAATTAACATTAACTTTATTGTCTTAACAGGGAATGTGAATGTTAGGCAAAATTCCCATAAAAGGGCAGTTTCTGTTTAAAAAAAATAGGTTTATTTTTTTCATGCTGTCAGGTTCAAACACTGATGACATCTATTAAACAAGACAAAAAGGCAAAGAATCAAACAGAGACAGAATTAAATTAGGACTCGGATCCGAGGAGAGATGGCCACTGTATACTCTTTGCACAGTCTGCACCAAGCTCTGCCCCAAAACCGTACTCATTCTTTTTTATTTGATTTCCACCCCCCCTCCTTCTCACAGCTGCTTCCTCAGGGAAGTGAGTCGTGACCAGCGTTGTCTTTGGTTCCCGAACAGTTCAAAGAAAGTTCCATAAAATTGTCAAAGAGGGTCCCATAAAAAAAATTCAAAGAAAGAGTTCGTAAAAATACTTCAAAAAGAGTTCCTGTGGAAGTTGGGCATATTCTGCCATCCGTCCGCCTGGAAGTCCTGTGTCGTTTTACGAGCATTCATCTTGGAAGGTTTCAGCCTTTTGTCTTCTTGCCCGGAACACAATGTAATACAAAGTTTTATTGGATAATTTACACACAATTTTTCTGACACATGCCTAACATTGTTTGCTCAAATTTCACTTGATTGAACTTTTTGGAACATTAACCACAATAAAATAATACAAGTATGTATGATTTTTGCTAATATAATAACGGATCAATATTGTATCGGCCAATACTCAAGGCTCCAATATCGGAGTCATATCTCAGCCTGCACCTCCAATCCTAACCTCTTCTTCATGGCTATTGCTGATATTTCATTCACATCATTTGTTTAATGTGATGACACTTATAATAATACATAAGTTTGATCTGTGGATTATTATATTCAATGATAAATGAAATTAAAATATGAAAAATTAAACATCAATGAATAAATAAAAAGGGAAATAGTGGTAAAAACAAAAACTGTTACAGAATTTGATTTCGTAAAAAGCGAAAGGGAAATAAAAACAAGATGTTACAAATAAAGATTAAAAGTAAATAAAATAATAAATATTACAGTTGATAAAAAAAGAAAATTAAATTCAAAGGTGAATAAATACTTAAGTAACAAGTCTTACAGAAACATTGCTCGGTGACAGATTACATAATGATACCATAGATACTTACAGTATCAAGGAATTTTTGTGCATTTTATTGTAGTTTTTATTTTTGTAACTTATCTAATATTATTGTCAATTGTCGGTGCATATTAGAGGATATACAGGTGTTGTTCATATTATTAGAATATCATGAAAAAGTTGATTTATTTCAGTAATTATATTCAGAACGTGAAACTTACATATTATATCAATTCATTACACACATAGTGATATATTTGAAATGTTTATTTCTTTAAATTTTGATGATTAGTACTGACAATTACTGAAAATCCCAAATTTAGTATCTCAGAAAATTAGAATATTAGTTACGACTAGTACCAAAAAATATTTTTTAGAAATGTGGGCCAACTGAAAAGTATGAACATGGAAAGTTTCAGCATGTACGGCAATCAATACTTAGTTGCAGCTCCTTTTGCCTGAATTGCTGCAGCAATACGTCGTGGCATGGAGTCCACCAGTCTGTTGCACTCCTCAGGTGTTATGAGAGCCCAGGTTGCTTTAATAGTGGCCTTCAGCTCTTCAGCATTGTTGGGTCTGGCATCTCGCATCTTTCGCTTCACAATACCTCATAGGTTTTCGATGGGGTTAAGGTCAGGTAAGTTTGCAGGCCAATCAAGAACAGGGATACCATGGGCCTTAAACCAGGTACTGGTAGATTTGGCACTGTGTGCAGGTGCCAAGTCATGTTGGAAAATGAAATCTTCACCTCCATAAAATTGGTCCGCGGCAGGCAGCATAAAGTGTTCTAAAACTTCCTGGTAGACTGCTGCATTGACCCTAGACCTCAGGATGACATGGCACCCCAGACCATTATCGATTGTGGAAACTTGGCACTGGACTTCAGGCAACGTGGATTCTGTGCCTCTCCTGTCTTCCTCTAGACTCTGGGACCTTGATTTCCAAAGGAGATTCAAAATTTACTTTCATCTGAAAACCGAACTTTGGACCACTCAGCAGCAGTCCAGTCCTTTTTGTCTTGAGCCCAGGCGAGACCCTTTTGACGTTGTCTCTTATTCAAGAGTGGCTTTACACAAGGAATGCGACAGCTGAAGCCCATATCTTGCATACGTCGGTGCGTGGTGGTTCTTGAAGCACTGTCTCCAGCTGCAGTCCACTCTTTGTGGATCTCCCCCACATTTTTGAATCGGTTTCGTTTGACAATCCTCTCCAGGGCGCGGTTATCCTTCGTGCTTTTACACTTTTTTCTACCACATCTTTGTCTTCCCGTCGCCTCTCTATTAATGTGCTTGGACACAGAGCTCTGGGAACATCCACCCTCTTTGGCAATGACCTTTTGTGTCTGGCCCTCCTTCTTTAAAGTATCAATGGTCATCTTTTGGACAGTTGTCAAGTCAGCAGTCTTCCCCATGATTGTGTGTCATACAGAATCAAAACAAGAGCCCATTTAAAGGCTTTTCCAGGTGTTTTGTGCTAGTTAGCTAATTAGAGTGTGGCACCAGGTGTCTTCAATATCTGACCTTTTCACCATATTCCAATTTTCTGAGATGTTGAATTTAGGGTTTTCATTGGTTGTCAGCTATAATCATCTCCTTTTTGGCAAAAAAAACACTTGAAATGTATCAGTCTGTTTGGAATGAATGTATACATTCTACAAGTTTGACTTTCTAAATGGAATTAATGAAATAAATCAACTTTTTCATGATATTCTAATAATATGACCAGCACCTGTATAGTCTTGGCTATTATCCTAAGCATTTCATTAGCTGATGAACAAGCCTGCTCAAGTTTATATGCCATTTTCAAAGAATTGCCGATTCATTTTCCAATGGTGCAAAATGCAAATCTTGGTCATTTTACTCAGAATTTCACAATACGTCTCGAATTTCAGTATACATATTTCCAAGTAAGTAAATTGATCTTGGATAAAAATGCCTGTAGCCAAAAACATATTTGTCGTCACAAATGAGCGCTTTCAACCTGGATCAGGGTCAGAGTTCCACTTTTTATAGTTAACTCCTTAAAGAGTAAATTGTAATGTAATGTCGTCGGAAGGTTACTGGATGTAATTTTGCTAACCATTTCAAAATAAATGAAAACTTTACCAATTCAAATAATAATGATATAAGTTCCAACAGACATTTTGAATGGGTGTGTTACCTGTCGCTAACCTGTGGCCTGGAGCCTGTGACTGACATTTTGAAAACTACTTTAATGAATTAAGTGAATGAAAATACTAACTATTTTAACATTGGCTGTATGCCAACGAAACATACGCTAATATTACTAGCAGCTACCATGCTAGCAACATGAATGTGATGTGTTGGGGTTCTTTTTTGTCCCGAATTAACCATGCCAAAATTAGGTATTAAAGAAAAATAAGTATGAGTAACAATCCAATGTGAAGGTTAGGCAGTGTAATATTATTAATAATAACATGTGCTTGCCTATTTTTGTTGCATTCTTTAAAGCACAACTTATGTTCTGGTTGTCAGGAGGGATGAAATTGAAATTAGGATGAAAAATGACATAAAGTCAATAATATGTTATTTGTTGATTTCTAGGTGATCAGAGAACGAGACAATTTGGGTAAGCAGCTGCTGCAGCGCAACGAAGAGCGTACGCTCTTGTATGAGAAAATCAAGATCCAGATATCGATAATAAGCAAGAGGGACTTCCACCACAATCAGCGGATGGAAGACATCCGCCTTCTCAAGCTGGAAATCAAAAGGCTGAGACGTGAGAAAAATATCCTGGACAAGACGGTGCCCAACACAGACGAACTGAGGTGAGAGAATTAAAAAAAACTGGCAAGGATAGGATAGTTTTTATTTGTCCCTCCATGGGGAATTTTTGTGGTTGCAGTGTGGCTACAAAAACTCCACAAAAATAAGGTAAAATCCCCGCTTTCCGCCCGGGTGCACCCAGGATTGGCTGCAGCACTCACTGCGGCCCAGAGAGGGACAAGCGGTAGAATATGGATAATTGGACAAAAAAAGAGGGAAACAGCAAGACTTAGACTTCCTTTTTATTGTCATTCAAATTTGAACTTTACAGTACAGATAAGAACGAAATTATGTTTCATTAGCTCATGGTATTGCAGGATAAAAGAGCAATAAGGTCCATATATAAAACATAAATAGAATACTGTACAGATAAATATTTAGCACTTTTTTATTTATTGTTTTTTTTATTTTTTATTAAGGTTTATTTGAAATAGGGACAGATACAAAAATCATAGACATCTGAAACAGTTATCCAATGTATGCATCATAGTGTTTGTAGCCAAAGCTAATTTACAAACTTGTCCCCAACAACAACAACACAGATCCAACATCATTAAAACAGGAAAATAAAAATAATAAGGCAAAAATGAGTCGATAATAATGATAATAGAAATAATATAGACAAAGTGAAAACTACATAAAAGCCAATAATAATAATAACAACACAAAGTGCAGACAAGATTAAAAATTTTTTTTAAAAATTAGTAAAAACTAAACATGGGAACACGATTGCTGCTCAACTAGCCATCATTTTGTTTGTTTTTTGAAAGTGACAAGTGCAGGTACACTTTTCAAAGTGTCAGGTAAAGACTTCCATAGTTGTGGTCCTTTTATTGAAAAGGCAGTCCGGGCAGAAGATGTTCTACGGAATAGAACGCAACAGTTACCTTTCGACATTGCTCTGGTGGTAGATCTGGTACCACTTTGCAGTCTTGTAATTGCCTTGCAGAGCAATTGGGGAGCAGAGTTATCCAAGCATTTAAAAAACAGTTTGACTGTATGTAACATAATAAAATTGGTAAAACTTAAAATATTGTATTTGGTTCAAATTTGGCACTGATGATATCGTATACTCTTCTTGTCTAGGACTTTCAAGACGCGGTTTTAAAGACACTCAATGGTCTTGACTGATGACTGGTGTGCCTGGGACCATGTAGTTAAGCCATAAGATATGTGTGAAAGAATCATTGAATTCATAAATTGAATTCAACTCTACATGCTTCTAAAGCTGACCAACACGCCGGATTGTAGTCAGCTGGAGGCGTGTCTTAATGAAATTATTGGATGTCCGCTAACTTTTTGCAACTCAACGCCAAAAAAACGGAAATGCTGATTATCGGTCCTGCTAGACACCAACCTCTATTTAATAATACAACTCTAACATTTGACAACCAAACAATTAAACAAGGCGACTCGGTAAAGAATCTGGGTGTTATCTTTGACCCAACACTCTCCTTTGAGTCACACATTAAAAGCGTTACTAAAACGGCCTTCTTTCATCTCCGTAATATCGCTAAAATTCGTTCCATTCTGTCCACTAAAGACGCTGAAATCATTATCCATGCGTTTGTTACGTCTCGCCTCGACTACTGTAACGTATTATTTTTGGGTCTCCCCATGTCTAGCATTAAAAGATTACAGTTGGTACAAAATGCGGCTGCTAGACTTTTGACAAGAACAAGAAAGTTTGATCACATTACGCCTGTACTGGCTCACCTGCACTGGCTTCCTGTGCACTTAAGATGTGACTTTAAGATTTTACTACTTACGTATAAAATACTACACGGTCTAGCTCCATCCTATCTTGCTGATTGTATTGTACCATATGTCCCGGCAAGAAATCTGCGTTCAAAGGACTCCGGCTTATTAGTGATTCCCAAAGCCCCAAAAAGTCTGCGGGCTATAGAGCGTTTTCATTTCGGGCTCCAGTACTCTGGAATGCCCTCCCGGTAAAAGTTCGAGATGCCACCTCAGTAGAAGCCTTTAAGTCTCACCTTAAAACTCATTTGTATACTCTAGCCTTTAAATAGACTCCCTTTTTAGACAAGTTGATCTGCCGTTTCTTTTCTTTTCTCCTATGTCCCACTCTCCCTTGTGGAGGGGGTCCGGTCCGATCCGGTGGCCATGTACTGCTCGCCTGTGTATCGGCTGGGGACATCTCTGCGCTGCTGATCCGCCTCCGCTTGGGATATTTTCCTGCTGGCTCCGCTGTGAACGGGACTCTCACTGCTGTGTTGGATCAGCTTTGGACTGGACTCTTGCGACTGTGTTGGATCCATTATGGATTGAACTTTCACAGTATCATGTTAGACCCGCTCGACATCCATTGCTTTCGTCCTCTCCAAGGTTCTCATAGTCATCAGTGTCACCGACGTCCCACTGGGTGTGAGTTTTCCTTGCCCTTATGTGGGCCTACCGAGGATGTCGTAGTGGTTTGTGTTGTGGTTTGTGCAGCCCTTTGAGACACTAGTGATTTAGGGCTATATAAGTAAACATTGATTGATTGATTGATTGATAAAAGTAAAAGCACAGCTGAGAGTTAAGCAGTTTCTTATAATCTTAAAACAGCCTAGGTTGGCCTTCAGGGTTTTACACATTTTCTTAATGTGACTTTTAAAATTCAGCTGATAGTCTATGATTATGCCCAAATATTTTACTTCAGGTACTTCTTCAATTACCTCATCATTAATTTTTATATTCAGGTTTGTTTGAGGTTGCTTTTCTATGGAGAAGCAGACAGAGTTAGTATTTTTAGTGTTCAGGGTTAAACAGGATGATACCACGCATATGCTTCCACGTATATGGATGTATGTTATATTGTCTTTATATTACAGCCAGTTAATCCATTTTTGGGGGGAATTGGGGGGATTATTATGATGCGTTCAAGAGTCTTACGGCCTGAGGGAAGAAGCTGTTACAGAACCTGGAGGCTCTGCTTCGGAGGCTGCGGAACCTCTTTCTAGACCCCAGCAGTGAAAACAGTCCTTAGTGGGGGTTGGAGGAGTCTTTGCAGATTTTTTGAGCCCTGGTCAGGCAGCAGTGTTTTGCGATCTCCTGGATGGGAGGAACAGATCAGGGAGATCAGAGATCATCTCTGCCCCCTCTCGCCCCGACTGTTACATGTTTTCTGTGCACCAGTTGGAAGTTTCCAGCTTGTAGGCTGAAATGTGAACATTTCTACTGACACAGATGACAGTGTGTCATACAGCTGTTCTTTTTCCTAATTGGTAAGGTAAACATAAGTGATCGTCAAAGCTGCTCGTCATACAGTTTTGGGGCCGCCAAAGTGCGGCCACGTGACTGCCGGGCTCCGCCTGATTGGTGAAATGGAGTCAAACATCACTAGTGCTTACATTGGATTGGTGAAACAAAGTCATGTGACAGTGCCAGCTGGATGAAGTCTCTCAAACGAGCCAAATTAATGTGTCTTTGCAAGAAGTAATCAATAGATTATAAATACATATAATGATACTGTAGCAACGGAATAAAACTCAATGTAACAAAGTAAAAGTAGTGTTTCTTTTTCAGAAAAATACTCAAAAGTATGTCACATTAAAACTATTCCAACAAGTACAATGTATCCAAAGAGAAAAAAAAGAAAAACAACGAACATGTAGCTTGTTACAACCCACCTCTGCAAATGTTACTGTTCATGGCTAAAGCTAAATTAGTCTTTTTTTTACATTTTTTTATCAGCACTTTGTTTGTCCTTGCTTAAAAAATGGACAAACTTTTAATAGCCTAATGAGAAGCACAGTTAAAGGCCTACTGTAATGAGATTTTCTTATTTAAACGGGGATAGCAGGTCCATTCTATGTGTCATACTTGATCATTTCGCGATATTGCCATATTTTTGCTGAAAGTATTTAGTAGAGAACATCGACGATAAATTTCGCAACTGGAGAAAAGCCCTGCCTCTACCGGAAGTCGCAGACGATGACGTCACATGTTGATGGCTCCTCATATATTCACATTGTTTTTAATGGGAGCCTCCAACAAAAACAGCTATTCAGACCGAGAAAACGACAATTTCCCCATTAATTTGAGCGAGGATGAAAGATTTGTGTTTGAGGATATTGATAGCGACGGACTAGAAAAAAAAAAAACGCGATTGCAATCACGTTGCATTGAGACGGATTCAGATGTTTTTACAGACATTTGCTAGGATAATTCTGGGAAATCCCTTATCTTTCTATTGTGTTGCTAGTGTTTTAGTGAGTTTAACTGTACCTGATAGTTGGAAGTGTACGTCCACGGCCGGGTGTTGACGCGTAGTGTCTTGGGGAAGTCGACGGCAGCTGTATGGACGGCACAAGCTCAGCTGATATCCGGTAAGTGGCGACTTTTTAACCACAATTTTCTCACCGAAACCTGCTGGTTGACATTTGGTTGGGATCCGTGTTCGCTGTGATCCATACTAAAGTTTCACCTCCGTGAATTTTAAACAAGGAATCACCGTGTGTTTGTGTGGCTAAAGGCTAAAGCTTCCCAACTCCGTCTTTCTACTTTGACTTCTCCAATATTAATTGAACAAAATGCAAAATATTCAGCAGCACAGATGTCCAAAATACTGTGTAATTATGCCGTTAAAACAGACGACTTTTAGCTGTGTGTGTGCGCAGCGCTCATATTCATAACAGCCCCTGACATCACGCGTACACCTCATCATTACGCGACGTTTTCAAGAAAAAAGTCCCGGGAAATATAAAATTGCAATTTAGTAAACTAAAAAGGCCGTATTGGCATGTGTTGCAATGTTAATATTTCATCATTGATATATAAACTATCAGACTGCGTGGTCGGTAGTAGTGGGTTTCAGTAGGCCTTTAAAGAATAAATGCATAGTTCTAAATCTTAATTGTCTTAATTGTTTTTTTAGTACATGCCTTAACATATCTGAAGCTGAATTTAAAATCCGGTGGCTAAAATAGAGACACTGAATAAGTGTACGCATCATTATCCGATTACTTGAGGAATAGTCAAAAGTCGATGTGTCGTCGACAATCAAAATAACTGTTGGTAGTAGCCCTAATTAAGAGTCCTTTCTTAAAGGGACAGGACCAACGTTCCCTCTAAGTTACGCGTCTGTGCAATTGCACACTGCTCACGCGTCCTCTGCGCACGGCAAATCTAGGCCAAGCACAAAATCGAATAAAAAGATTAGCGCATAACGTGTGCACGTCTGTCGTCGCTCACATGTGCGCCACTGAATGCTCAAGGAGTTTTGGCGTTTGCTCACACATATGAAAAATTGGAGGGAAAATTGGACAGGAATCATTTGTGGTATTAATGCGTAAGGGACTTATTTCCTTCAATCAAATGCAAAATAATTGATAACTTTTAATATTTTAACTTTTAAGGGCTTTTTTGTCTTTTTCCTGGTCATGTCACATGTTTGCATAGCACATTTCCTTATCGGGCAAAGGAAAATAAAATGAAGCAGTTTTGTCCTCCAGGAAGTTTGAATAAAATATATGGTGTGACAATAATTCCATTTTTTAAA